>NC_068937.1:74835512-75012788 GCF_016801865.2 Culex pipiens pallens
TACAAAGTTCTTTGTCATATTGGTCATGTAGAACATAACCACCTGCACCTTTTTTTGTTCTCGTTTGGCTCTAGTGTTTTTTTTGTTGGTTTTCGGTGTATCCCCAGCGTGATGGGTCACAGGTGAGTGAAATTAAAAAAGAAGGTCAGTGAGTTGATTTTTTGGCTGTGGAGGGGGATCGACCGATTGCTGCTCAGAAGCTGAATGTGAGTTTAGCAGTCGCACTGAGAGCGTGAACTTTCGGCTGAAATTTTTGATTTCTGCGACATTTGCATGGTTTGTTTTGCTGTGGTTGAGGAATGTGAAGACGGAAACGAAAGAGTGGGAGACTGGAAAAAGCTGAACTGCAAGAAAGAGAATGCTTTAAAGACTGCTCTTTCTGCATTGTAATTTAAGCTCTTGTTAACTATAAATACCACTAAATATAGAAGACTAAAATGTGGGCTGTGTAAAAAACGGTCGAAGTTTTTTTTTTCTTTTTTTCGAAAAAAAAAAGGAGTTGGCTTGGAGTTGGTCTGTGAATGTCACCCATTCCTGACGGAGAGATGGCTTGTGAATATCCACTGAATAGGCCTGGCGAAGAGGAGGCTTGTGGATGTTCACTAAATAGGCCTGGCGAAGAGGAGGCTTGTGAATATCCACTGAATAGGCCTGGCGAAGAGGAGGCTTGTGGATGTTCACTGAATAGGCCTGGCGAAGAGGAGGCTTGTGAATATCCACTGAATAGGCCTGGCGGAGAGATGGCTTGTGGATGTTCACTGAATAGGCCTGGCGAAGAGGAGGCTTGTGAATATCCACTGAATAGGCCGGCTGGAGAGACGGCTTGTGGATGTTCACTGAATAGGCCTGGCGAAGAGGAGGCTTGTGAATATCCACTGAATAGGCCGGCTGGAGAGACGGCTTGTGGATGTTCACTGAATAGGCCTGGCGAAGAGGAGGCTTGTGAATATCCACTGAATAGGCCTGGCGAAGAGATGGCTTGTGGATGTTCACTCAAGGAAACCAATTTCTCCACAGTTTTGTTTAAATTTATTTTTTGATAACTTAACTATATTTATGTTTGTAAACTTCTTATTAGTTTTAAGTAACCAAACCTCATTGAGACCACCGGGTCAGATGATTTCAAATAAACAAACATATCACATGGAAACACGCATTCAAAACTTTGCCCCCGGCTTGCCGGTACTTGTCGGGTATCAGAAAATGAGTACCCGACAGGTACCGACACATATTTTTCTTCTACAGATGAACTTGAGATCAAATTTGATACCTGGGTCATTCCACCTGAAGTGTGCAAGAAAAAATGCAAATTTGAAAATTACCATCTCCGATTCTGCTCAAATTTGGCAGAGCTGTTAAGACTATCAAAACATGCAAAAATCCCGAATTTCATCCAAATCGGACCACCCCCTCCATTTTTGTACCCTCCCAAAAAATCGACTTTTTGGCGATTTTTGAGCGAAACCTCTATCTTCAAACGACGATAACTCAGGAACCACACATCTTAGAGGACTCAATTTTGAAGGAAATCTCAAAACAGCCCTATTTATTTTTTAAATTTGACCTCACCATCGTATTCCCCGTCCGACTTTACATAACAATCACTTATCGACAGCAAGGAATATGTTTCGTTCCAGAGATATCGAATTTTATAGTTTTAAGTATTTGAGATTACCTGTATTTGCTTTATCTGCCGCATCTGCTAGAAGCACTCGGGCGCGCGATCAATAACTGCTACCTGTGTATTTATTGAAATAAGATTTCATCCGAAATAATCATTAGCAAATTAGGCAAAAAAAGAATGTACACCATTGTAGGAAACTGCTGTATAATCTTAAATAAAAAAAAAAACAAAGTATACGGTGAACTTGTGTGCTAGCCCACAGGAAAGAGCAAGAACGACACGCAATACAGGGCAGAATGAAATTCCCGCAGTGCTAGCAGGAAATTGCAATTGGGTACTAAAGCCCTATGTCAATTTTTATGTACAACGGTAAAAAACACGGTTAAAAACCATTTCTGATCACTTTTTTCATTTTAATGCAAAAATTTTTTTTTTGACTAGACAATGAGTGCACTGAAAATTACCCGGAGAGAGTGGTGCTCTTGTGCGGTACAGTCACGTTCGTGCGGGGCTAGTATTGTGGATTTAGCTCGTAGCTGGATTTTCTGGCATCTTCTCACGGTCATTGGAAACGGTCGTGGATAGACCTAGGGGTTCCCAGTTGGAGTGAAAAAAATCAATTTATAGAAAAATTATGGATTAAAATTTTGCTTTTTTATCACTTCTCCGACATCAGGAATAATTGTTTGAACATGCTCGCAATTTTTTTATTCGGTCGGAAAAATATTATTTTTCTTGTAAAAACTTTCATTTTTAATCACATGATCACCCCTAATTCTGGCTCGATGCCGCCATCATGCGACCGCGTGCTCCGTTTGTTTGTCAACAAAGCTGCAGCTGGATGGTGAGACGAAGTGAGGGGGGAAGAGATTTTGACATTTTTATGCCCGCATCTGGCCCGCCGCCTATTTCGTCGGTCACTGAGTCGCCGGTCGTTTCCAGTGACCGAGTCCAGCTAGGAACTAATCGTACAATATTTGAAGTTGGTTTTTAGCCGTGTAAAAAGTGACGCGTCTGGTTGAAATTAGTGCTTCGTGTTGTGCAGTGAGAGCGTGCATGCACCCGTGAAGAAATTTTCGCGAAATTCCTGGAATTAAGCCAGAATTCAGTGTTTGAATTGGTCGAAGATTTAATATTTTGAAGGCGGCCATGTTTTTTTTCACTTTTGCCAAGCCGAGGCATTTCGCGAGAGTTCTATTTGCGTGAGAGGAGAAGAGGGGCTGAGTATCGTTGGTGTTGGTGTTGGCAGTGCCAACTTGGCACGTTATTTCTCTCAAAGAGCGTCGGCGAGAGAGGAGCGATTCAAAGTGTGTGTGTGTTTTTTGGTTTGGCGATGACGAGGTGGCTCGGCGGCGCGCACGCCTTTGTGTGTGTAAAGGTGAAGCATAGCAACCCAGCGTGCGGGTGAGCTTTCGGTGTGTTTGCATGTTTTCTGCTGGTAGCGATGGCAGTACTTACACACACTAACTAACGCTCTGGTGTTGAGTGTGCAAGCGAAAATAGAGCTATCTAAGCCCGATCTCACACACACTAGCACACCATTTGTTTTGCTGGCCGGTACAAAATTTAACCTCACTTTTTTGCGTGTACGTACACGCAATACATGCGCACGTAGATAACTCTATTCTTCAAAAGAACTGGGTGAGCGAATTCCAATTGGATTTTTTATATATGTGTGTAAAGTGTGTTTGATTTTGAGTAGGGTTGTTCTTGAATGAAATGTTTTTATTTATTTAAGAAGATTTGAATCGGCATTTCAAATAGGAGTTATATCGACAAATAATCCAGTAGTTCAATCGCGTGTGTGTAATTTTGTCTTTAGCTCTTGTGAACATTCATATTTAACTACATAACGCGTTCGGAATTAATACTTAAAATCCAGCAGTATTATAATTCATCATAACTCGACATTTTTGATTAGGTCCTATAAACATATGAAAGACAATCGCTTATAGCATTTTTTCAAAAAAAAAAAAAACTCTGGATAAGACAATTTTGTTTCGGTTTTTCGTGTTTGTGACTTCTTCGTCGGTCTTTTGTTCGAAATACTATGAATCTCGTTTTAAATATATCAAAACAATAACTATTTAAACTTAGTATCAAAACTAAATTTGAATACATTAAAATAAAATAAAACAATTCAACAACTAAAAACCAAGCCTTAACTAAATTTACCATCAGTACACTATTAGTTTAAAATCATTTTCTACGTATGAAATAAAATTCAATTAAAATTTACATAATAAATAGTTAATTTCACTCTACAGCCGGCTGTTTGAGTTTAACTTTTAAATTTTAATGCAGATACTGCTCAATACACTATCAGTTAAAAACTTTTGACACACCCGCAATACCTGTCAAGGTATATCCTAGGGTCTTACCTTTCTACTAACATTGAGTCCAAAACCTCCCTACAAACATCTATACCACTAAGGTGACGTAGGGGTCCCTGCGCACTTTAGATAGGTGTTTACTAACATTCCTTCATTTCCCCGAGGATAGCTTGGACCCGGCGTGGACCCCCTTATGCCCTGGGCTGTATTACACACTCATCAAAAGATGAAGACATGGTATCTCCCGTGTTGGATTATTATTCCGGATGAGGGTCTAACACAACCACACCAAACAGTGGGATAAGCGTAGTGGAGCCTTCCGGTGGTGGGGCGTCCTCCAAATGCTAATGCTAATGCTAATGCTAAATTTTTTTTGACTAGACAACATTTTTTCGATGGATCAACTATGGTCCCCTTGGAACTAGCTATCAAGTAGGAGCTTTTCTGTCAAGAAGGATCGCGAGGTTAATTTTTCAAAATTGATTTAAAAATCCATTTTAAACTCTTTGTGGTCGTACAAAGGGTCATTGTACTCAGAAAAATAAGCTTTATCGCTGTAAACAATAATATCAGCAATCTAAGCTTCATTTTAGGACCCAATTGATCTTGTAAGTAACACGTTAGAAAAAGTTTACGATACATTATCGTGTTAAACATTATGAATCAGCATGAATATAACTCTCGTGAAGGATTAAGGAGGAGGATTTCTGAAAAGTATAAAACTGAAAAATGTACACTGAAATGAAAATCATGATTGTCGCTATTAGTTTCGCATATAGATTTTTGCAAAATGCTTCTTCGCTTCGCTTCGCTTCGCTTCGCTTCGCTAGGAAACGGTGATTTTAGCGGATTGCAGACTGGATTTCGCCATGTTAAGTGATGATTGTCTAAGCCCAAGTTGCCTAGGAATTGATAACTGGGAAAAGAACCAACTCCACCTGAACCAGATTCTCAACACCATGGTAGCCGTCCATTGCCGGCCGCTCCCATCTCCACCGCGCACCAGGGACAAGGAAAGGGATTTGGAAGACGGGAAGTGTTGATGCTCCACTTTTTTCAGAGTATTAAGGGAAAATCTCCACGGTATCCTCAAGTAAGTTTCGCTTGGAGTTGGACGGTTTTTGGGAAGGTAAAAGGTCTAGGATACGCTCTAAGCAAGCGTTGCGACCATTGGCATGGTGTGTTTAAGGGCTATAGTTTTATTCTCAAGGCAAGCAATCGGATGCTGCTGTAGAGACAATTCCCGTTTAATTACATTGGATTTTGACAAGAGAGACAATTCCCGTTTAGTATTAAATTTTAATCAAACAGTTCAAGCCTAGACAGCCGGCTGTGGAAAGCTTGAACTGACCAAAAGAGCATATAACTATGTAAACCACTTGAATTAAACGCGTCCGTTGTGAATATGCGATTTCATTCTCTCATTTTAAAGAAATATGTAGCGAATTTATCGAATATAGAATGCATACAAGACGCGATTTTAAATAAAACAAAAGAAAACACAAAAAAAAACGGCCACGCATCTTCGCTCCTTCCACAGAACTAGAAATTAATTATTTTAAAGAAAAACTATGTAAATAATCTAACAGGAAATAAATAATGTTGTAAATGCGCGATTCACGTGAATTATGATTCATGTTGAAGGAATGTACCGGTGTTGGAAAAAGGTACACACATACACGCACACACACACGCACACACACACACACACACACACACACACACACACACACACACACACACACACACACAAACAGGCGCGAGCGCGCGCACCAAGCGTTAACACGGAACAAACTCACCGGAGTCATGCTTAATTTTTGAAATCCACAGGAGCAGCTGCAAAGATAGCTACAGATTTTTCTTCCTTTGTACAGATTTTGAAGAAATTGGTTTGGCACCATCGTCGTCGAAAAACGCGCGCGCTTTCTGGTGGTTAGTAGCGGAATCTTATCCCAAACAAAGAAGCAAAGAAAATGCTGGATGACATAGTTCGTTTCCCGACGAATGCACTGGGATTTAGGCACACGAAATTCCGTCTAAGCACTGAGTATTTCTCTAATATTCCACTATGTACATCACGTATACGGTCTGAACTTTAACAAAAACAAATAATAATACGATAGCACTTGAAAAAACACCAAAAATCAACCAAATTTCCGCGGACCGCGACGCGCTTGCAACCGACTGAAATGGCAGTGCTGCCGACTCCCATGGACAAAAGCATTCCATTTCATTTATTTACTTACTTTTTCATAGAGTTCTATCCACTTTTCTTCACTTTATGCAAAAGACTTAATTTTACATCATTTTTATCGCAAAAATCACGCCTTCACGAACGAGCTTCAAAAGCCGATGACAGTTTCTACCAAGGGGCATAGATTTTTGCAAAATGCTTCTGCACATAAACGGCGTGTGGCCCGCATATAAACTGTAAAAGCATAGCATACACATGGATACGAATTTGAACTAAGTTACCACATATAAAATATATGTGAGCGGCACTTGAACGGTAAATGCAATACTCACAGATTTGAAGATGAACTCACTTAAAACCTATATCAGTAAAGTTAATAGTTTTTATGACATTTTGCATTAGATTTTTAATAGTAATGCATTTTATTTTTACTTACTTATTCCTTATGATATTTTTCTATTTTAATTTTCTTTCAATTTTTATTAAGTACAATATTTTTATGATGCTGTTTTTTTTTTATTTAAACGAGTTTAAAGTGTTTTTTAATTGCATTTTGAATAATATACTTTTACACAATCTTTTACAAGCAATTACGGCCGATGACGGGAACCTTTTTTGGCAGAGCCGGGGTGATCTCGTTGAATTAGGCCGCCGAATCGCGTCCTCCACCTGGTCCGCTTGTCAAATCCATCAAACTTAAATCGCAGTCGTCAAACAGCAACCGCCCAAACATGCAAACCTCCGCCATGGACACTTTTCCAACTCCTCGAGGAAGGGTCTTGTGGGTTACGACGTAGCGCCAATCTCCGGTGAGGAGTTCCGGGAGGAGGTTGTGTCGTTCGTTGTTTTGAATGAGTGCGAAGAAGTTAAAACACCTGCTCCGAGGTTCTCGGTCCCGGCAACACTTTATCAGACC
Source organism: Culex pipiens pallens (assembly GCF_016801865.2). Lineage (NCBI taxonomy): Eukaryota > Metazoa > Arthropoda > Insecta > Diptera > Culicidae > Culex > Culex pipiens. Next base: position 74,842,580 of record NC_068937.1, read on the forward strand.
ATCCAAACCCCTCCGAATTGCGTCACACTCCTCTCCGGAACGAATCCTGGACGTTTCCGATCGCAACTGACAAAGTTCCCGGCTCAACTTTTCGCCAGCTGAAATGACAGAAAGGTGAAGGGGGTTACAAATCTCTCTCCAGCGGCCGTGTCGAATCTTTGCATGCAACAAAGCACCTCAACCAAAACTCACCATTGGTACTGCCCAGCGAAAGTCCACTCAGGTCCGATAGTAGATCGTTGGACGCCGGTTTTGGCGCAGGCTATGACACACCGAGCGTTGAGGACAAGCTGGAAGCGTGCGAGTGGTCCGTAAGGGAGAACGTCGATGACCTTTGTTATCTACATAAGCAAAATCACAAATAAAACCTTCCAGCTCAAATCAAACTGCCCCAATCAACTCACCTCCCCAATCCTCACTCGCTCCGTATATTTTCGCACCTGCTGTCCCGATAACCTCCGTACTATCCACCTCCCCCGGATCCACCGAACCGCATTCCAACTGCCGCGACAAGACCACATTCTGGAGAACATTCTGGTTTCCGGGTTACCGAAATGATGCCGTCGGACCAAACGGACGCCGAACCATTCACTAGGCAACCAGTTTTTTAACTCGCTTGATTTTTAATAAAATTTCGGAACTGCAGCAAATTATTCTGTTTGCCAATTTTCGCCATCTTGTTTGACTAAAAGCATTTATGCACACATTCGAGCACGCGTACATAATTGTTGTGAACATTGCATATAAGTTTTATGTGTAAAAGCATACTGCAAAAATCTATGATATCTCGCACATACAGTTTATATGCAATGCTCACAAAGTGTATTGGCGAGCATAACGATGTTTATCAAGCATAAAGCAAGCATGGTTATAGGCAACACGCATATAAAATATATTGAGATTTTGTTTAATAAACATATTTATGTTGCCAAATGAGGTTCATCAAGCTGTGCTATAGATTTTATAAAGCAAATTTAAAGTTCGTTTATATGCATTTCGCATATAATCTCAATCATGATTTTATTTTCCGTGTAAGAAAATCACAAAGATTAATCTGATTTATTATCTGATTAAGATCAACTTCAGTTGTGTTGATTTCGACACCGTCCGAACCATAATCTTTTTTTGTTTGTCAACCATTTCGAAATCTTGGAAGACGATACAGGTGCTGTCCACATGTATCAGAAGTATATGGTTTTGTTTTTGAAATTGAATGTACCAGAATTGAAAAAAAAACATCAGTTATTCAGATGAAACTGGCTCACAATATAAAAATCGCTTTAATATGATCAATCTTTCAAATCAGATTTTGGGGTTTTTGCTGAATGGCACTATGTCGCTACCGCACATGGCAAAAGTTCTAGAACCCATGAGAATTATTTCATCTACTACAGCCAGCTCTACATTTGTTCTCGCTTCAAATAAAAGAAATAATTAAATTAAGTGGGAAGGAATGAAGAATTATAAAAAATAAAAACAATAGAAAAATGATTTTTGTTTTGCAAATAAATATTAAAAGTTCAAATTTTACTTAATATGGTTCAATGACACTGTGATCAGAAAAAACAGTGCATTCAAAATTACCCAATAGATTGTTCAAGGTATTGATTATCTCAAAATCGTATAAAATTATAAAAATAATTCATCTTACAGAACACCAGGTATTTATTGATCAGCACGACTGAGTGCTTCTAGCATATGCGGCGAGTGTAGCTAATTTAGGTAATCTCAAATACTCAAAACTTTAAAATTCGATATCTCTGGAACGAAACATATTCCTTTCTGCCGATAAGTGATTCTTATGTAAAATTGGACGGGGAATACGATGGTGAGGTCAAATTTTAAAAAATAAATAGGGCTGTTTTGAGATACGGCCATTTAAAGTTTTCAGTTGCGCAATACAGACAGAAAAAATATTTTAATCTAAATTTGGTCACGGAAATGGATTCTACGTCCGATTTCCTTCAAAATTGAGTCTAAGACCGACCCTCTAAGATGTGTGGTTCCTGAGTTATCGTCGTTTGAAGATAGAGGTTTCGCTCAAAAATCGCCAAAAAGTCGATTTTTTGGGAGGGTACAAAAATGGAGGGGGTGGTCCGATTTGGATGAAATTCGAGATTTTTCATGTTTTGATAGTCTCAACAGCTCTGCCAAATTTGAGCAGAATCGGAGATGGTAATTTTCAAATGCTGTTCCGCTTCAGATGGAATGACCCACCTGCTTTGCTACGCGCGGTGGGAGACTCGGGGGCAAACTCGAGAGCAAATTTGGTGGGAATCAAATTGGGTACCGTAAACTGGGGTCAATCAAGACACATGGGGCGAATTGGAACAGCAGTTTTAACCATGTTGGAGCACAGTATTTTGATTTTTGAGCATGAGCATGAGAGACCACCCATGGCTGTCCTTCTCCGTTGCTGAACAGGACCGTAATATCCTATCAGCACAAGCGATCATACGCTTCAACGATCTAGTGATGTTTCCCTTATCAACAGCATGCATGAATGCGCTGAAAAGATAAAACATCAAGATCATCAAAACTAGAGCTGCTGTAGATAGGTAACAGTCGTTGGCCACCAACGGCGCCTGCCATGTCAGTTTGTAGATCTCGGGGGGATTGGGACTAGAGATCCTAAATAGGGAGACTGGACGAAGTGAATTTGACGTACCCAAACAGACGCGAGTTTGACGTATCCAAACGAGCATTTGCCTTTACGCCCAGCAAAACTTATCAGTGTTGCCAAGCTCAAAACATACGTTGCCAGATCGATTTAGCAAGCTTAGACCAGTCTCCCTATTTAGGGTCTCTAATTGGGACGGGAATGTTAATTAGCACAGGCTGCTAAGGGTGGGTTCTATACGATATTCACACCCCCGCGTGTGCCGGAAAACTACTTCTACTTGGGATTTTGTTAGTAGGGAAGGGTAATGGTCAGGATTCATCATAAAAGATGATGATGTGACCCAAATAATCGATAAGTTTTGTTTAATGGGTTGATGTATTATTCCCAAGGCAAGCGATGCTGCTGTTGAGACTATTCCCGTTTATTTGTGATTTATTTACGTTTAGATGGATTTTCTTAGACAGCCGGCTGTGGAAAGATAAAACCACAAAGAATGTATTTAACAGGTAAAATATTAAACCCTACGTAAAGTGTTTAATTCGAGTGGATCATAGACGATTTCAACTTTTGAATAACTATAAGATTAGCGACCGATAACTGATGAGTTACGAAGCTACAAGAAGGGCTTAACAACCGCGTAGGAGAAATACTCGTTATCGTGCTCTCCGAGCTTTAATGCTGAGAGTTATTTTTTCATGCGTTTTACGGAAAACGTCTCTTCAAATTTAAAATGTATGCCTCGCAAGCGTATAGCGAACCTACAAAACGCATACTGTCAAATCGTAGAAATAATACAAGGAAAAACGGCTATATCGTTTATCAAACACGGTGACGAACGCGCAACACAAAACTGACCCGACGCGGTGCTAATCGGACTAAATTTCATTAAAATAAAATCGATCTCACGCTACCCGTTTGTTCTTATATTAGCAGTAAGCTTGCCCTGAAAACAAATATCAAATCAAATCAAATTATTCGCTCTACAGCATTGCCTTGGCGTTTTGTTGAGGCAATTGCGAACCTCTTTTTACACCTTAGCTTCCATCCACCCCGGGATTCGAACTGACGACCTTTGGATTGTTAGTCCAACTGCCTACCAGCGACTCCACCGAGGCAGGACCCAGGGAGACGACTCCTACACCTGGACTGAGCTAACGACCTAACCTTTTTAGCAAGGGTCCTGATTGCTCAAAATCAACCACTCCATTCGCGAGCACAAATAGCAGGCGACGCGATACTGCCCTGATGAATTCCTACCGTTTGTCACTTTCAAACCATTTGCTCCCGAACACTCTCTATTCTACTCTCCTTCTCTCTCTGATCGGCTCAGTCTCCGAACGGCTCAGGCAGGCCGAACGTCACCGATCACTCTGAACTGAACACATTTTTTCTCTGATGCGCTGCGTTATACTCATTGATTTGGGTTGCCTAAAATCAATGTTATCAATTAAATTGTGCATTTATTTTGATTTCATAACATTATAGATACCATTCAAAGAAACTTCCACCAAGAAAAAATCAAATTGATGGCAAACTGAGGGCATGAAGACAAAAAGGCTGCCGCGCTGGCATTTTGTGAGAATGGCTCTTTGTTGAGCATGGTAGTGTGTGAGTGTCGTCAAGCGACGGAGTAGGCAAATATGTTCACGATGTATTTGTTCGCTGAGTGAACAGTTCAGGCCACTCGCTAGCTGCTTGCGAGTATCATTCGCTCATGAATGCTAGCGGGTTGGAATAGGCGACGAATGGATAGGCGATGAGTGAGTGGTTTCTGTTCATTGAATCGAAAATCAGGACCCTTGCTTTTTAGGATAGTCCGGGGCCAACATTTACTTCCCGTCCGACGGAAGGCGTGATCAGACAAATCTCGTCTCGAAAAATGCCACCGGGACCGTCTGGGATCGAACCCAGGCCGACTGGGTGAGATGCAATCACGCTTACCCCTACACACCGGTCCCGGCTACAAATATATCATTAGTAATTTACATACTCTTTCAATCATTCATTCACTCAGCCAATCACACAAAAAACTAATAAATTTAAATTACTGTTTTAAAGACTTGAAATGTTCAGTGTCGAGATTTGCTTAAAGTTACGTTACAGCAAAAAGAAAAAAAAAACAAATACACAAACACACATACATACACCCGCACACGCTCAACCTTCATTCATCCCTTCCTCATCACGTTATTTAATCAGACAGAAAAACACCAAAGTTGTATTGTTAATCCGTTTCCGGCCAACCGCGGTGGACCTTCCTGAAATAATTGGAACCGTCAAAAATCCACCAAAGCTGGAGCAAAGTATTTTGATTTTTCTGGTTAAAACAGACTCAGGCCAACAAAATGTGTACATCCATTTCCAAATTTAAAAGCTTTAAGTGCGCTAAAAACTGCTGTCCCTATTCAGACTGTAGTCCCAATTCATCCCAGAATACGGTAGCAAATTGTTTAACTTTCGACATTTTCGAGAAATTAAATTCTTTGAAATTTTCAATAGGATTAAAAAGTTTAATAAACTTTTAGCATTTCTAGGTATGAATCAACACATAATTTTTGATTTTGAAGGTAAACGAGAGCAAAAAATTATAAAAAACTTATACTTGACTCGTATCGGAAGAGTAGCTTTAGAGCATCGCGATTCAGAGAGAGGTCGTTAGTCTGGTGTTTGATGTTGAAGCGAACAGTTTAGTTTTATGTGGTGGGTGGTGAGATCATAGAACAAAACGAAAGTTCGCTCCCAAGTGCGCTCAAATGAAAATATAAAGCTTGAGTTACGACAGTAGCAGGCTTGGCCGAATGGTTACGCTGTCCGCTTTGTAAGCGGATGATCATGGGTACGATTCCATCGGATGGGGAGGTAAAGTGTCGATCCTGGCCTTAGTTGTTGTTAGGCCGTTAAGTCATTCCAGGTATGGGAGTAGTCTCCCTGCTAAGACAAACATCACCAAGCCTACTCCGGTGGAATCGCTGGCGGCGGTTGGAGGCACAATCCATCCTCGTTCTGGTGGGCATGCTAGTGATATTGAATATGAAAATAAATTGCAAAAATATAGATAATCAATTGTATTTGTTTCACTCAGATCATGGTATTAGTTTCATTTATTTGTGCACCAATTGTATGCTTCGACAAACATATGATGCCACGGAGATGTGTGATATTTAAATGAGTTTGAGATATATGGCCATTGCCACATTTTTGTGCAGCGTTCAGGATGGGGCATGATTGCCAAATGTCTTCCATCTGGGGAACATAAACCAGCAACTCCTTCTATGCTACCGTTAGGGTTCATTGGATACGCAACGGTCGGTTCATTGTTATCGTCGACGTATTGCATAGCTATGCATTTTTTCCGTTTTAAACTTTCAAAAACTTGTTTGTTTTTAAATGAAAATTGCCCTTCACCATGAGCAATCCAACATCCCAATATACTGTTCGATAGCTTGCGTAGCATAAAAGAATTGCTTTCAGAAATCTTGAGTGTACTCCATCGACACTCAAACCGCTCTGAAACGTTTTGTATAAGAACAACATCTGGCACATCGATCGAATTATCAAGGTCATCTTCAGTTGAAATCCACCCAAGTAGCGCCATCAGTTGGCATCCATTGCAAACACCGAGGGAGAATGTATCCGCTCTAGATTTGAATGCTCGGAATTGCGATTTCAAAACCTGACTATGTAATATGCACGCAGCCCAGCCTTTGGCAGATCCTAGGGTGTCCGCATAACTGAATCCTCCTGGAATGCAATAAAAAATACATGTTTGAATGAAGTTTGACTGTCATCCACGCAATTTGAATTGTAAGGGGTAGGCGTGACTGAATGTTTACGCTGTTCGCTTTGTAAGCGAAAGGTTCTGGGTTCGTAAGCGAAAGGTTCTGGGTTCTGCTCCTATCGAGAAATTATGGAAAGAAGGAATTCTGAACACTTGAATATGAACGAAAAATTCATTAGCTCGCGGCGGGGTTCGATCCCCCATCCTGTGGGTCAGCAGACAAAAATGCTAACCACCAAACCACCGAGGCTTAGTTGACTATAAGGATTAAGAATGCTATAAGAATCCAAGAAACTTGATTGGAATCTGTGAACTTAAGAACAGGATAAATACATTGAATGCCAAGTTGAATTCAAGAACCTACTCGTTAGGCGAATATTGAACTTTTAACACAACCAGAATTCGCAATTTTCAGTGTAAGAACGGGCTGTGACCACCATGTTCCCGATGAACACGCACTTCGCTTACACCTACATCTCACCCTTGCTCTGAGTCAGTACGAGCAAAACGCTAAAACACGCATTGAGTGTTCCTGCCAGGCATGCACACCTACTTTTCCGGTTACGCATTTTAACTCAGCCGGGGGTGGTACATTGTGTTGGGTTTGATGTAAGTATAAGCGGCTAACCATAGTGTCCCTTTTAACATTTATTTAAGCGAAAAATGTATTATTAATAGTTTGAATTCAAAATCTAACTTTTATTTACTGGGTATTGTTTTCTCCTTGAATCTTCCCTATTGTTGAGTCGTGTTTATTGTTTATCTGTTGCTATTTCTTTTGTCGCGGTGTTTTGTTACAATATTTTGGTCCTAAGCATTTTATTAAAGTTTTTCAAAAGTACAATACTAATATTTGTGTTAATCCTTTAATCATTTCATAAGTTGAGTAAGGCTTAATCCATAAAGTACGTCATGCTAAAATCAGCCAAAATTTACAATAAAATCAAAACCAAATTGTGGATAGTAAACAGAAGAATCAGTGAATAAGTTTGAATCAGTTGAGCAAAATAAAAACAAAAGATAGATGGTAGATAAAAATGGAAAGAATAGAAACCCCGTTCTGTGATGTTTCAGGTACATCCACAGCAGTTGACTCAACATACTGCGAATCAAAACAATACCGTCTACAATCACAAATTATTTCCCTTTCCCACATTGTTGCGCCCCTTTCTTTCAGCCGTCTCGACTCTGACCCGCGGTGGTCAAAGGTTTACGAGCCGTTTCCACAGGCCACCAGCTAGGTTACACTTTGTCATCATGATGACTAAACCAAGCCAACGTGGAGGTAAGAAAATAGGACACTTGCAAGGAACCAGAGCTGTACTGTTCTGATCAAGATCATACAAATGATCTAACAGGATGTAGTTAGTTGCGCTCCTTCCAGGATGTTCCTTACCTGGATGTCAACCGAAGAGCACGCAACAACCCTTTTCCCTTTTGTACATGTAGGACCTCCTACATTTGAAATCACTGAATAGCGATAATAGCTACAATAAATGAATAAATGAAAGTTGCTGGTATTTAAAATTGAGGTGAAAAGTAATCGATTGTGATTGGACACTCAATAATATTTTAACTGAATGAATGTACATGAAAGAGAAAATCTGAATAAATATAAATTAAAAAAAAGAGCACGCAACAAGGTCAGCAGTGTTGCGATCCTCACGCGCTCGTGAGCGCTCATTTTTCGCTCATTCGTGAGGAGGAGCGCTGTGCGAGCTAGCTCACGTTTGTCCACGCTCACGTTTGCTCCGATTTTGTCAGCTCGCGTTTGCCCCACGCTCGCGCTCATTTTTCGCTCACGGAGCGCTCACTTTGGAAGTATCGCGAATCGAATCGTTTTTCGTTTTTGAGAAAGTTGTTGTTTTTCAATCCTAGTTAGATTTTTTTGCGCAGCATGTCAGTTGAAACATCACTTAGGAATAGCTTATTTTCATTAACTATGTTTTTGAATACTAAATTGGATTCACAAAGGTCAAATCATGTTGGAGACCTACAGTCAAAGTTGAAAATATAAATATTTTCGAATGAATCGGCCTTACCTTAATAATAGTTAAGGTAAGCAGAGACAATTGCTGGGGGAAGGGTATGAACGCGTAAACAAAAAGGACTGAAAACCTTAGAAAATCTTTCAAAACAATGAATTTGTTTGCGCACATACTAGCGTCAGATTCCCGGTGCCGTGCAAAATCGTATCTCTCTTGTAAATCAGAACTCGCGGGTTAAACAGAAAACATTTATTCTCAAAGTCGTTAAGTTATATTTCGCGGTCAGTAATTGGACGGACTAAAAGTGGACTGTAAACACTTAATCTTAGCTAAACTGCGTCTGAAATGGTCTGAACTGGTCAGTAGTACGGTTCGCAGAGCATTGCCCAACCGCTAGTCGGTTCCTGCTGGCCAAAGCTACTTAATTTGAACTCTGAACTCCAGGCACTCACTGGATGTTCTGTTGTTGTTGTATGTGTTATGCTGTCTGTTTTTGTGTTGCTGTACTAGAGCATAATCTGTACTGGCTCACAAAATCTGTTCTGACCTGATCTGGGCGCGATCAGAATTAATTCAAGAAGATTTATGCTGTGGTAAGTTCGATTCAATGTTATGTGCTTGGTTGATTAAAATATAACATTAAACTGTTTTATGTACCTAAACAGTTTGTTGACTACCTTTCCAGCATTCGACCATTAAAAAAAGTCATTCCGTTTAATAAATCGTTCAGTGCTTGGAAATGGCTGATCAGTTTTTATAAAGTATCTTTCTGTTTCTCATTCTAGAAAATAGGGTAAATTGATGAAACAGTTTTTTTTTACAAAAATAAATCTCTAAGCTGCTAGTGTTTGAAATAAACCATTTGAATGAAATAATATAAATTGCCATTGTTTTGTTTTACCACATAAAGGGTGGCTACTCTTCCCCCAAGTAAATTATATTTAACACGTCCGCTACCAAGCCTCTGAAAATATTCAATTACAGATTCAATAAGTGATTTTTTGAATATGGACATTCTCCATAATGTTCCGAATATGAGGGATGATTATAACTTTTATAAAGCTTACTGCTGGGTTTTTTTAAAGGTCCAATAAAACATTTTTTTTGCTTTTTTTGATGTTTTTAAAACGGCCTTGAGTCAAAACTCCGGATTCTTAAAACTTAAATTAAACATAATTTGTCAATTAATTAATTTTTTTGTACATATCAGTGCATCATTTCACGTCAATGAATTTTTATATTAAGAAAGAGTTAGCTCTTTGTTAGCTCACTCAAGGGTGAATCATTCTACCCCTTGGCTAATTCTAAATTTAAAAAAGGACCTATATTTCGGTTCGCCGACTATATCCATTCATTGCTTACTTTTGTTTGTTTGACCACTTTCTTGTTTGTTATTGCTGCCAACTACAACTACCTACTTTTGCTCACCAACTCACGTGAGCGCAAAACGCTCCGGTGAGCGTGAGCGAGCACGAGCTACCTGGTAAAAACTCACGCTCCAGCCCAGTTAACTTAGAGAGCCTGGATCTTATTAGAGAACGGACATCTCAAACCAAAAGTACCAATCGAAGCACGAGAACTGTCAAACGGAGGTACCAATCGAGCATAAGACAAAGGATTTTGCTCGATTGGTACCTCCGTTTGACAGTTGTCGTGCTTCGATTGGTACTTTTGGTTTGAGATGTCCGTTCTCTAATAAGATCCAGGCTCTCTAAGTTAACTCAATCCGAATTCTGAAACGGAATCTGATTAGAATCGGATACAAATTCCGTTTCAAACGCAACAACCGGTTCCGTGTTCGAACCGGTTGTTGCGTTTGAAACGGAATTTGTGTACGATTCTAATTAGATTCCGTTTCAGAATTCGGATTGATTTGACTGGGAGCTGGAGCGAGCACTCCTTCCGTGAGCGCTCGCTCATTCGCAACCCTGAAGGTCAGTGCCATTGTATGCTCTTAGGTATCAATCCTTGGCCTGCCACAAGACCAGAATTCACCACAAAAAGCTTGGTGAACAGAATTGGAAAGCTTTCGAAATGAATCTAAAAACATACGAAAAATTAAGGACTATAAATAACTTTGACTAGAGAGCCTGGATCTTATTAGAGAACGGACATCTCAAACCAAAAGTACCAATCGAAGCACGAGAACTGTCAAACGGAGGTACCAATCGAGCATAAGACAAAGGATTTTGCTCGATTGGTTTTTTTTGAAAGTTGCCAAGTGGTGATGATTGGTTCCTACTCTTCATCTGTGATCCACGGAGCAATTCTTGGAGGTCCTGGTCAATAACAGAGTAGCAACTACGGGTAGACACCAATTCAAAATGCTCAAAAATTCAATGTTAAACATTCAATGTTATTTTAAAAAATCTTTCCATAAAGAAGCGACTTTGCTCTTGTTGCGCAACCCTACATTAATTCAAACTGCTAGCTTTTTTCTAAAGAGTATGCATTACACTGAAACCCCGATGGCTCGACACCAATTTTTGTCAAACGATCGGGGCCACTTTTTAGTTTGACTCCCTCATCCCACAGAGCTCACACTGACTACCACACGTTTGACTTGATAGTAAATGTGAGTCCCGTGTGCTATTTCGAAGGTTATTGTGAAACTTTTTTTCCTTCAGTAGATTTACTCGATTCTTTAAGCACCCGCAAACTCTAATCCTTACATTGAATTAATCAGCTGTTGAAAGGTAGTCCACATCTCAGCTTAGGATAGTAACTTCATACAAGTAACGCTTAAACAACTAAATAAATTAAATTAAATTAAAAGAAATTAAATGTGAGTCCCGTGTAATAATTAAAAAAAAAGAACGTGGAAATTCCGAGGATTCCGAATAAATGTCAAAATTGAGCCAGAAAAGTGCCGTCTTGTAGGCTTACATGGTAAAAGTTAACGGTGTTGAAAGATTTTTTTAGAAAATTTGTATAATTCGACGGTAACATTTCAAAAGGCATCATGTACATTTTGACACTTTCTGGTTTATTGCATATTCTAAAAGTACTCCTAATAAGCTACCTCTCCACCAAAAATGAGCAAAAGTTACTTCAGTAAAGTCTGTTTTATCATGATTTTAAATAAAGTAACATAAATAAAATCTCTGCCATCAGCAGTCCCTGTTAATATAGCCCTGCAACCCGTCAAACAAAAGACTACATAAACCTCGTGACGAAATAAAGCATCATGAACAAAGCGCCATGTACATTCGGCGAAGAAAAACGAATCATTACAAAGCGCTCCCTCCAATGCCAGCAGGGTGATATAGACGTTGGTGATTTCAAGAGGAGTTATGTTTGTTTTTCTCAAATAAAACGACGGAAATAATGTTTTATTGAATTTGGATGATCAAGTATCGATGAAAGCAACGTTTTTCATCGTTTGTTATTATTAGAACATCTTATTTTGCTTTTATATTAAAATGGGAATTGAAATGCGTTTTTCTCAAAACGCATGGTTTGTACATGATGCTTTTTGAAATGTTGGCGTCGAACTATGAGAAAAACTGCGATTGGCAAAAAAGGAGTGCTTCAGAAAACAAAAAAAAAAAAACTTCAAAACCCCCACGAAGTGCCAGCAGTTTTAAGATGATTACATAATATCGTGCTTTCCATTTCATTAGGGCACAAAACTTTTGTAAACAACACAGAAAAAAATTGTGTAAAGGAGAATGGGCAAATTTGTATGGGAGCTGGTCCAAGAATGTACACGAACGGGACCAACTTTTTTCGAAAGATCTCGCCGAGACATGAAAAAAAGTCTTCTGGACCAACTCTCTAAACCCCGGGGTTCAAAAGTTACATGCTGTTGAAGTTTGAGTATTTTGGGTTAAAATGTACAAAAAAATCGTATTTTTGCTATTTCTAAAATCATTTATAAAATCTCTGTTTCATTATGGATTTCGATTTTCTTGACTTCATTCGACGCGTATCAGCAAAAACTATAAATTCTGATACGTCTTAGCATGATTGAAACATGATTTATCTTGTTTTTAACCGTTTGAACCGTTTGTGCAAGAGGCATCCCATAGAAACAAGTCGAAACTTCAAGGTTTTGAAACCGGATCCGACCTAGACTGCTTCAGTGAGTATGGAAGGCTTCAGTCCAATGTTGTAACAACTTATTAGGATGGTCTGAGTCATCCGAGAACTCCTTGGCGTTAAGACCGGTGAGTCTACCGCCGTAACAAGCAAGATGTCGGCGGTTTTTGGCCGCTGATCATACCCGCATAGCTTCAGTGAGTGTGGTAGACTACTTTGCTAATGTGTTAGTATGTCCTGGGTCATCCAAGGACTTCCTGGAGTTAAGATCTGTGGGTCTACTACCGTAACAAGCAAAATGTCTACCGGTTTTGACAACGGAACATACCCGCATAGCTTTAGTCAGTATGGTAGACTGCTTTGTTAATGTGTTGGGATGTCTTTGGTCATCCTAGGACTCCCTGGAGTTAAGATATTTGGGTCACTGTAACAAGAAAAAAGTCAACGATTTTTAACCGCGCATCATAACCGCAAAGATTCAGTGAGTATGGCAGACTGTATTGCTGTTATGTTGGGATGTTCTGGACCATTCCATGGAGTCCTTGTAACAGCCGTAGACCTACAGATCATAACTCCAGGGAGTTCTAGGATGACCACAGACATCCCAAAACATTAACAAAGAGGTCTACCATACTGACTGAAGCTATGCGGGTATGTTCCGTTGTAAAAATCGGTCGACATTTTGCTTGTTACGGTAGTAGACCCACAGATCTTAACTCCAGGCAGTCCTAGGAGAACCCAGGACACTCCAACACATCAGCATAGTAGTCTACCATACTCACTGAAGCCATGCGGGTATGATGAGTGGTCAAAAACCGCCGACATCTTGCTTATTACGGCGGTAGACTCACCGGTCTTAACGCCAAGGAGTTCTCGGAAGACTCAGACCATCCTAATAAGTTGTTACAACATTGGACTGAAGCCTTCCATACTCACTGAAGCAGTCTGGGTCGGATCCGGTTTCAAAACCTTGAAGTTTCGACTTGTTTCTATGGGATGCCTCTTGCACAAACGGTTCAAACGGTTAAAAACAAGAGAAATCATGTTTCAATCATGCTAAGACATATCAGAATTTATAGTTTTTGCTGATACGCGTCGAATGAAGTCAAGAAAATCGAAATCCATAATGAAACAGAGATTTTATAAATGATTTTAGAAATAGCAAAAATACGATTTTTTTTGTACATTTTAACCCAAAATACTCAAACTTCAACAGCATGTAACTTTTGAACCCCGGGGTTTAGAGAGTTGGTCCAGAAGACTTTTTCTCATGTCTCGGCGAGATCTTTCGAAAAAAGTTGGTCCCGTTCGTGTACATTCTTGGACCAAATTCGCCCATTCTCCTTTGGAAGCTTTAATTTTGGAAGGTTGAATATTACCTCTTTTATGATGTAATTTTACCTCAATTAAGACTGAAAAAGTGACATTACACCAGAAAAGTGGTAAAAATACACATTTTTTCTGACATAAATGTCCCTTCCCAGATGTAATATTACCATGATTTTTTTTTCTGTGAAGAGTGTGTCCCTCTCACACCTTATGCAAACTGTCATTTGAGTGAAAGGGATACACTATTGTTTACAAAAGTGTTGTGCCCTTTTGAAATGTTAGGCTCCATATAATAAGTGGTTATAATTAGTCTGAATCCACACAGAAAAAAAACATGGTAATATTACATCTGGGAAGGAGTACATCTTTTATGTCAGAAAAAAGGTGTAATTTTACCACTGGAAATGTGTAATTTTACCACTTTTCTGGTGTAATGTTGCTTTTTCAGTCTAAATTGAGGTAAAATTACATCATAAAAGAGGTAATATTTAACCTTCCAAAATTACAGCTTCCAAATTTACATTATTTTTTTCTGTGCAGTTTAAAACCTAAAATTAAGGGTGGTTTCCTTACATATAAATTTCGTACCTGGGAAAATAACACCACGATAGTTGTCTAACAGTGTCCTTCTATTAAGCAAATCACTCATAGTTACGTCATGTACTTCAAAGTTGGCCTCAAACAATGCCATTGACATTTCTCGATCACCGTTAATTCCTTCCTCACGCAAAACTGCTACTTTTGGCTTTGGTGTAATCAGTTTGTTAAAGTGCGCGATATCGGGATTAAACGAACAATAATAAGATGGGCCGCAACGGTAATCCAGTGTGGAATATTCTTCAGCAGCACATTGTTCGTTAGCTTGTCGTTTTTCAATTTCAAAGCTAGTTCTTTCCCATTGCTTGAATAAATCTAATAGGCGAGCATGAACGATTTTTTCATTACCAATATTTACACACAATGATCCCGGACTGCGAATGTCAGTTTTAAAGCCTTTACCAATGATGTAACATGGCACATTCGCTAAACAATATGCTTCAGTTATGCTAGAAACGTTTTCAGATTCAACTTCAATTATCCAGCCACATTCTTCAGCGAAAAGCAAATGCAACGAGTCCTGTTTAAACTCAGTGTACAGTTCAGTTAAATCAAGCTTCAATCCAGCCAATCCAGCAAATGCCATTTCTAGTGCACATATCAATAGTCCACCTTCGCTTATGTCATGGCCCGCCAATAACTTGTTAGCTTTTAGTAACTTCTGAGTCGTTACGAATGCTCGGGCTAGAGCATTCGGGTTTTGAATATCTGGAGTAATTACGCCTAGCTGATTGAAACATTGGCCCAATATTGAACCACCTAGCCTGAACTTCTTCTCAATGCATATGTATAATAATGTGGACTCAATGTCACGCGAAGCCGCTTTCAAATCAGGAGTAACCTTTACTCTTATGTCTGGGCATGGAGCGTAAGCCGATATGACCAAGGTTCCAGGACTTGAAACAGTTTCTGCAGAGCTCACACGCGCTGCCATTGATAGCGAATCTTTTCCACCATCTATTGCGATATTCAAATCTTTCATAATTTCGCACATTGCTTTGCATGCATCCACTAGTTTAGCACCTTCTCCATCCAGCTTGGCTGCCCACATCCAATTTCCAGAACACTTAACGTCAGCTAGCTCTGTGATCCCTGCAAAAACTAAATTAGATATCGCTTCTGCAACAGACATACGTGCTCCAGCTTTGTTATCAACCAATCCTTTTATCGGTTGGGTTCCTATTGAGGTTGCAATTCCTTCAAAACTATACTGAGATACTGCGGTCACAGCGAAATCTGCTAAAGGCGTGTGTAGTGGTCCTATACATTGTTGTTGTGCTATCAAACCGGTGACGCAGCGATCAACTTTATTTGTTAGGAAACGCTTACTTCCAACTGTTACGGAAGACAATACGCGCATTAGCGCTTCTAGAACTGTAACGTTTTCGACACACATTTCTTGTAACGGCAAAGGCTTACGACGTAATTTGAACTCTTTTTGGGGCATTTTTCCAAGCACATTATCTAAATGCATATCATACGGCAAATTTCCCCATGTTTCTCTTTTATTTCTTGAGAAGAATTTTTCAGTTTCAAAGTCACCATCGATAAGAGATATGTATCCGTCTCCAGTAACGAAACCAACAACACTAATTGGGCATCTTTCCCTCTCGCATATGCTCATCAACAACTGTTTTTTTTCTGGAGTTATCAATACAGCGTTGTTTTCTTGATACTCGGCTCCCCAAAGTTCCATAAGAGATATAGTAGGATCTCCTAGGTGAAATTCTTTTGAAAAAATTACGGCACCAGCGCATCCAGGTTCAACGAGTTCCTTCAACACATTTCCGTTACCACCGGCACCTTGGTCATGTATCGAAAGAATAGGATTGTCTGCGCCCATTTCGATGCAAGCCCGTACAACTCGATTCAATTTGTTTTCCATTTCAGCATCGCCACGTTGGACCGCATTAAAATCTAGCGTGCTGTCGTTATTTCCTTGAACATCAACAGAACTAGCTGCTCCACCTCCTACACCAATTCGGTATACAGGACCTCCCAACTTAACGAGTAACATGCCTGAGAAAAGTTAAATAAAAAATATAACAAATGACAAATCAGAATATGCAATAGGGTGACAATAAAAAAATCGACATCAGGATACCCTCTGATTCGATTCCTTAGGCCTTAGGCAAAAATAAGTATTCGTGCAAATTTTGAGCCAAATCCAAAGTTTATATGGAGAAAATCGCAAAAATATAAGTACGGTACCGTAAACTGGGGTCAATCGGGACACATGGGGCGAATTGGGACAGCATTTTTAACCATGTTGGAGCACAATATTTTGATTTTTCTGGTTGGTTTCGGTTAGAACAGACTTAGGCCAACATAATGTGTACGTCCATTTCCAAATTTAAAAGCTTTAAGTCAGGGGTGCCCAAAGTATGGCCCGCGGGCCAAACGTGGCCCGCAAGGTGATATTTTGTGGCCCGCGGACCCATTCTGAATGATCATGTAAAATGGCCCGTTGACCACTTGTAAAGTGAGTTTATACCTTTTAAAAATTAAGGTTTATTTTAAACTTTTATATGCTTATCTATTTTATTATTTGTTAATAAAAAAACGAAGATAGAAATAATTTGTTCAAAATATTTTATAATTAAAACAATTTCACACGTTTCAATGTGAGTGAAACTAGTAAATATCGTCAAAACTTTCATCAAACATTTTTAGAAATATCAAAAAGACGTTCAAGTTTGACTTATGAGCAATTCTCTGAGATTTCGGTCATTCGATTTTTTTTTGTATTTTTTAATCCGGCTAAAACTTTTTTGCTGCCTTCGGTATGCCCAAAGAAGCCATTTTGCATCATTAGTTTGTCCATATAATTTTCCATACAAATTTGGCAGCTGTCCATACAAAAATGATATGTGAAAATTCAAAAATCTGTATCTTTTGAAGGAATTTTTTGATCGATTTGGTGTCTTCGGCAAAGTTGTAGGTATGGATATGGACTACACTGAAAAAAAATGATACACGGTAAAAAAAATTTGGTGATTTTTTATTTAACTTTTTGTCACTAAAAGTTGATTTGCAAAAAAACACTATTTTTAATTTTTTTCATTTTTTGATATGTTTTAGAGGACATAAAATGCCAACTTTTCAGAAATTTCCAGAATGGGCAAAAAATCATTGACCGAGTTATGATTTTTTGAATCAATACAGATTTTTTCAAAAAATCGAAATATTGGTCGCAAAAATTTCTCAACTTCATTTTTCGATGTAAAATCGAATTTGCAATCAAAAAGTACTTTAGTGATTTTTTGATAAAGTGCACCGTTTTCAAGTTATAACCATTTTTAGGTAACTTTTTTGAAAATAGTCGCAGTTTTTCATTTTTTTAAATTAGTGCCCATGTTTGCCCACCTTTGAAAAAAATATTTTTGAAAAGCTGAGAAAATTCTCTATATTTTTCTTTATTGAACTTTGTTGATACGACCCATAGTTGCTGAGATATGCCATGCAAAGGTTAAAAAACAGGAAAATTCATGTTTTCTAAGTCTCACCCAAACAACCCACCATTTTCTAATGTCGATATCTCAGCAAGTAATGGTCCGATTTTCAATGTTAATATATGAAACATTCGTGAAATTTTCCGATCTTTTCGAAAAAAATATTTTAAGAAATTTTAAATCAAGACTAACATTTCAAATGGGCGTAATATTGAATGTTTGGCCCGTTTGAAATGTTAGTCTTGAGTTCAAAATTTTGAAAATATTTTTTTCGAAAAGATCGGAAAATTTCACGAATGTTTCATATATTAACATTGAAAATCGGACCATTACTTGCTGAGATATCGACATTAGAAAATGGTGGGTTGTTTGAGTGAGACTTAGAAAACATGAATTTTCCTGTTTTTTAACCTTTGCATGGCATATCTCAGCAACTATGGGTCGTATCAACAAAGTTCAATAAAGAAAAATATAGAGAATTTTCTCAGCTTTTTAAAAATATTTTTTTCAAGGGTGGGCAAACATGGGCACTAATTTTAAAAAATGAAAAACTGCGACTGTTTTCAAAAAGTTACCTAAAAATCAGTGTTGGTATTCTCGCGCTCTCGCGAGAAAAAATCCTCTCTCTCGAGTTCTCGCCGCGAGTCTCGAGCTGCCGAGAGAAACTCACCGATTGCCCGTGCTCTCCTCCGCTCGCGAACGGGCTTTCTCGCGAGCCAGAATTGCCCGTTCGCGAGAAGTTGAACGTGTTAGAAACGAACAAAAAACAACACAGCGATTGAAGTTACACCTCAATATCATCGTCTGGGTCGCATTCATAAGCATGATAAACAAATTGCTAGCTTGGGACGAAAGACTAGCACGAGGCGCTCGCGAGCGCTCGCGGCAAGAGCGAGAACGCGAACGAAAATGCGAGCGCGAGCGAGAAGAGAAAAATACTACAAGTTCTCTCCCTCGCTCGCGAACGAGAAATGCTTTCCATCTTCTCGCTCGAATTACAACACTGCTAAAAATGGTTATAACTTGAAAACGGTGCACTTTATCAAAAAATCACTAAAGTACTTTTTGATTGCAAATTCGATTTTACATCGAAAAATGAAGTTGAGAAATTTTTGCGACCAATATTTCGATTTTTTGAAAAAATCTGTATTGATTCAAAAAATCATAACTCGGTCAATGATTTTTTGCCCATTCTGGAAATTTCTGAAAAGTTGGCATTTTATGTCCTCTAAAACATATCAAAAAATGAAAAAAATTAAAAATAGTGTTTTTTTGCAAATCAACTTTTAGTGACAAAAAGTTAAATAAAAAATCACCAATTTTTTTTTTACCATGTATCATTTTTTTTCAGTGTAGTCCATATCCATACCTACAACTTTGCCGAAGACACCAAATCGATCAAAAAATTCCTTCAAAAGATACAGATTTTTGAATTTTCACATATCATTTTTGTATGGACAGCTGCCAAATTTGTATGGAAAATTATATGGACAAACTAATGATGCAAAATGGGTTCTTTGGGCATACCGAAGGCACCAAAAAAGTTTCAGCCGGATTAAAAAATACAAAAATTAAAATTAAAGAAAAAAGACCGATTCCGTAGAGAACTGCTCTTATGTAGAATTCTGTAATAGTTGCAAAAATAAAAGTTTTCTTTATTAATTTGCAAGTCACCCTCAAACTTACATTGCACTTCCTTAGGGATTCGAACTCATTACAGTTAGATAACGAATCTGATTGACTATCAACTGATTCAGGCAGACAAAATGTGGAAATCGGAGGACAAGCTTTCGTCGATCAACCCACCCCTCCACCATTATTGAAAAATTGACTCGAAAAACCAGGAGCAAAAATAAATTTTCAAAAAACTTAAAAAAATGAAATTTAAGGGCATTCAGCTGGAATTAATTAAATATGCATTCCTTTGCATTTAAAATCATTTGAACATGTTTGGGTTTATTAAAAATAATTTGAATTTTAGTGAATTTTCGATGAAATAAATAAATGTTGTTTCGCTTTTTTTTTGAAAATAATGATTGAAGGTTAACTACACGGAAGTTTAAAACGTTTTTCAAAAAAAAAAAAATTTCATTGAAATGTTGAAATTCTGAATCTCAACGATTTTTCATTAGCCACACTTAACTTATAGAAGAATTGTTTCGTTTTCGTTTTCGTTTTACGGAGCAAGGTGGGGGACGCGGCCTCAAGTCAGTCCAAGTCCGGTTTCTTGTGGAAAAAAGGGTAGTGGCCGAACTAGTATTGCATACCAAATGAACACCACCGGAAGATATAGGGGATCGGGAGGGGGAAGGTGAAAGAAAATTAGTGTAGGTGTGAGTAGTAAGAACTTGGATGACTTGAGCAGTTACGTTAATCTAACTTTAAAACTGAATAAAGGAAATATGAAATTATGATTCAATCAAAAACTAATTTGAAATTTATACAAAGGGAATCTGTAATGTATTTTAAATTTAAGGGAAATCAAATATATACTGGAAAATAAAAGATGAAAACTATTTTGTCACGGGAACATAAATCTCGAGGCCTTTATTCTGGCCCCCGTTCTGTCGCGTCCGTCAGTAGTCTTGTCTGTCGTACATTACAACTAGAAGCAGATCTGCCTATGAAATAGTACACTTTAACTAATTAAACCAATTTAACTAATCATTTGTGCCCAATTATTCATTTCAGGAAAGCTAAGCAACTTGAATCAACAACCTCAACTAAACTGTCTGAAAGTAACTTAAATCTCAAATCCTCGAAATTTTAATTACAAATCCAAACATTCCTTTACCTAATTCTTAAACCTGTTTTGCTGCTTCCAAAAACAATAAACATTATTGAAACGTTCATATTTTACAAGCTAAACACTTGTTGTTAAGACGACTAATTCATGCCTTACATTTCATTAGGGCACACAAGCTTTGCAAACAAGAGTGTGTCCCTATCATACTTTATGTAAACTGTCATTTGAGTGAAAGAGATACACTCCTGTTCACAAAACCAATGTGTCCCTTTGAAATGTTAGGCTCCATTTGATCGTCAAAACTCCAGTAGATCCTCGATTCGCAAAAATGGTCGATACAACCCTAATCCGAAAACCGTTAGTTCAACAGATTAACGAATTTTGTCCGATATCATTTCATTATTGATTGATCGAGACTCTATGGATTTTTTGACAATTCTGAATGGTTATTATTAGACCACATAAATTGAAATCAGAGATTCTGATAGCATTACTTAACTCGCTTACACACACGCAGAAAAAAGTTTTGTAGAATCAGCCTGTACGAGGTTTGAATCAACAAAATTTTTGTTGAATATAATCAACGCCGATTTTGCGTCGAAACAAACCTTGATTTTATCGATTCCACAAAAGTCTTTTGTTGTTTTGAAAAAGCTGCTTTGACGTTTAGCGTTGATTCAACAAAAATTTTGATTTTCAAATCAACAAAACGTTTTGTTGATTCAAATATGCCTTATTTTTCTGCGTGCATAGATAGAGTCTGGAACTATTAAACAACCTAAAGTTACAAAAAAAACTAACTATTCTGAGTGCCTTGCAAAAAAACTCAATTATCAAAATACCAAATCCTAACCTTACACCCACTTAAAAAAAAAGAAAAAAAAAATCTCAATGCATAGAAGAGGCCTCTTTTACTGTTGTGCGTAAGCGTTGCTTTGCTTTATGGATTTCTACCTAAGCTAACGATGTATCAAAAAGATTTAAACCTGTTCCTACCAGAACAAACAAGAATATTGAGATGCAAATAAAAAAAATCAATATCTTGTAATTTTACATAGTATAATAGTTGTGATTTCTATCAACACAAGTATATAAATATAAAATAAATGTGTGATATATATCAACATCGGAAACCATCTTGGCAAATAGCCCTGAAACGACGGCAACGTGTGGCTCCTCTCCAGGGACTTAACTTATAGAAGAATTGTTCAACATGTAATGTCACCACAATTTTCGAAATATTAAAACAAAACTTTATTTTTTTTTTTGAAAACACAAGTACATTCAGCTAAGAACTTTTTTTTCAAATACCAGAAACAACAATACCGATAGAAACTCGTTATTTTGTGGTTTCTATTATTTTGAAAAGATTTTTTTTTAAATAACAGAAATGTCCGATCTTAACATTAAAATCACGTAATTTATTTTTTTTAACAACCTTTTTTTGCAAATTTGGCCCGCAAGCTCATTTGAGCTTCAAATTTGGCCCGGTCTTCAAAAACTTTGAGCACCCCTGCTTTAAGTGCTCCATATATACAGCAATTCCCCACGAAAACAGCATGATTCAAAAAAAAAGTTCTCCGATCGGGCTCAAAATTTTTCTGGGGGATCCTTGGAGGAAATAATTACACCCGTATTTTTTTGATTGGCCATTCGGGTGACCAACGCCGTGTTAGGGTGGTTCGAAAAATGGCAATTTTCGTCGATTTTCGCAAAAACCACTTTTTTCAAAAAATCATATCTCCGCGCCATTTCATCCGATTTTAGCTGTCCTAGACGCAAAAGAAAGGTGATTAGTTGGGCTATTTGGGAAAAATAGTAATAAGTTTCAAAAATCTAGCTTAACATTAGAAAAGGTTGAATGAAAACATAAAATGCTGTTTTGAAGGTCTCGGGACCAAAGAGCCTATGTCTGAAAATATTTTTATCGGATTCCTCGGAAAATTTCACATCACATATCAGAACATGGTGAAGTTATATTTTCGATACTCTGAGATACGATTTTTTGAAAATAAAAACTGGGTTTTTCGACGCACCACGCGCAAAAATAGGAAAATGACGAAAACGGGAAAAAACGACTTTTTTCACTAAAACTGCGATAACTTTAAAATTTCAGCGATGACCTATATACATATTAGGATACCAAAATTTTCGTTATTGAAAGACGCAACTTTTGGTACCATACCTACGCCGTGTTAGGGTGGTCTGAAAAATGGCAATTTTCGTCGATTTTCGCAAAAACCACTTTTTTCGAAAAATCATAACTCCTCGCCATTTTAACCGATTTCAATTGTCTTATACGCAAATAAAAGGTGATAAGTCGGCCTTTCAAAGAAAAATGGTAAGAAGTTTCAAAAATCTAGCCTAACATATGAAAAGGGCGTATGAAACTTTAAAATACCGTTGCGTCTTTTAATTACGAAAATTGGTACCCAAACATCTATAGGTCATCGCTGAAATTTTAAAGTTATCGCAGTTTTAGTGAAAAAAGTTGTTTTTTCGCCAATTTCGTCATTCTCTGGTTTTTGCGCGCGGCGCGTCAAAAAACACGGATTTTATTTTCAAAAAATCATATCTCGAAATCCTGTTAATGAACTCCTCCAATTTTTTAATATGTTATGTAAAAATGTCCGGGGAATCCAAAAAATATTTCCAGACATAGGCTCTTTGGTCCAGACACCGTCAAAACGGCATTTTAAAGTTTCATACGCCCTTTTCATAAGTTAGGCTAGATTTTTGAAACTTCTTACTATTTTTCTTTGAAAGGCCGACTTATCACCTTTTATTTGCGTATAAGACAATTGAAATCGGTTAAAATGGCGAGGAGTTATGTCACCCTAATGGCCAAACAAAAAAATACGGGTCTAATTATTTCGGCCAGGGAACCCCCAGAAAAATTTTGAGCCCGATCCGAGCACTTTTGTTTTTTTCCATGCTGTTTTCGTGGGCAATTGCTGTATGTATAAAAAATTTCGACGGTTTTATTTGAACGCGAATCAATTCAACACGGAACGTCGGATCGAGGCGCTTTTTGTTGCGTTGGGTTCGTAAAAGCCCAAGGAAGGTTCTTACGTTAACTAATTTACACATTGGCCTCTCTGGAACCGATTCCGGAGCATCGGCAAATTTTACGGAGAAAGTTACGTAAAATTATATTTTGATCTCAGGCTGAATAAGCAAAAAATCAATAAACGTCAACAAACTAAAAAAAGGCAGAACGAAGTTTGTCGGGTAAGGCTTGTTACGAAATAAGAAAATTAAGAAATTAGGCAATTAGGGTATTAGGAAATTTAGATGTTAGGAAACTCGGAAATTTGGTAGTTAGGAAATTGAGAAATTAAGAAATTGATGAATCAGGAAATTAGGAAATTAGTGAATTAGGAAATTTGGAAATTATAAAATAATGGCTGGTACAAATGTTTAACAGTTTTTCTTATATTCTTAAATTCTTAAGAGGTAGTATTTGTAAATATACAGAAAAAAATATTCCAATAAATTTACATTATTTATCATGTACTAAAAGGTATCATGATAAATGATGTATATTTACAGTTCATTCATCATCAATTCTGATTGGCCAATGGGAATGAGAAGCTCGAATTCCCAGTCAAATCAATCCGAATTCTGAAACGGAATCTAATTAGAATCGTACACAAATTCCGTTTCAAACGCAACAACCGGTTCGAACACGGAACCGGTTGTTGCGTTTGAAACGGAATTTGTATACAATTCTAAATAGATTCCGTTTCAAAATTCGGATTGAGTTAACTGGGTTGGATTGCAGTAGGAAACCCACTCAGCGCGTTCCGTTTGAATTCCGTTTAGAATTCCGCTTGAGCGAAAAAAGTTCGATTCGAATTCTAAACAGTGTTCGTTTTAGATTCTAAAACGTATTCCGTTTCAAACGCAACAACCGGTTCCGTTTGAGTTTTCGCCGCAAATCGGTTCAAGCGGAATTCAAACGGAATCGAAACGGAATGGACGGATTAGTTTTGACAGCTGCTTCTTCTTCTTATTTTTTGTTCTTGGTTTGCTGTTTTGCTTTGGTTGAAATATATTCAACCAGAAAAAACTGCCTGAGTGTTTTTAAGGTTTAAAACATTTTATTTAAAATGCAAACAATGAAAACAAAGCCCCAAACCACATTAACCCCATAGTTAGTTTTAATGTCATAAAAAGATTTTACAATGAAAGTAGTGACCAAAGTGATGCGCTACCGTCTCGGGAACGTTCCGGAGGAATCTGCTCGTAGAAACGTCGGCTCCAATCTTCGTCATCTGCATGACTTCCACTCGACCTCGCTCATTGGGGCAACCGCGAGTTGACAGATCGGCCTTCCCCGCAGCTCCACGACCTTCGGTTTCGACACTCCATCCTTTTTGGCTGGCAGAATCTAGTCGTTTCGCGGAGTTTCTCCAGTTGATTTGCATCAGGCAGCTGGTCCTTTTCCGGATCCTGGATCCTGGGATTTTGGTTCTTCAGCTGCCGGACTTATGTGAACTGTCGCTCTCATTCTGCAGCAGGTTTCCCAGCAACGGCCTGGTCATCGCGACGTTGCCATCAACCGACTGCGGTGCTGGTCATCGTTGTGCTGGAGCGAGGCCTTATTTCTGATAGGCAGCGGCCGCCACCAGCTACCGGACACTTGCCGATTCCAAATCATACTGGGGGCAGCTCTCTGGAAGAATAAGTTGTCATTAGGTTAGGTTAGGTTAGGTTAGGTTAGGTTGAAATAATCCAGAGAGCATTTGTTTTAGGCGCGATCATGGCATTTGGAACATCTAACAATAAGATCTGGACGAGTTACTTACCTCATAAGAAGCAGCAGGAACAATTCTGTCCAAAGAAAAGTCCGCGTTGAAGAATCTGCTACGGCTCGGGAAGAGGATTTTGGGTGAAGGACCACTGAAAAGGGAACATGAAACAAAAAAAAACAATTACACGATTGTCGTGAACGTGAACATTGCTCCGATACGGTGACTAAGTCTTCTTGTAAACATGAAAAAAATACAAATCTTACCATTTTTACGCAAGAAACGGATCAAAGATAACCCGGAATGCCCGGATCCTTCACCGTCCTGAGTTGTGACGAAATTTTGACACTTTGCACTCACACAACCATCCCAAAACCGCTTCGGCGAATCGCGGCGAAATGTCATCGAGGTTCCACCGCACACCAGTAGGTGTCGCCCTAGTGCAAAAATGGTTAAACGGAATCGAAACGGAGTCCAACCGGAGATTCCGTTTAGAAAATTTCGAAACAATTTTCGAAGCGGAATGAACCCGTCATGCGGAAAACCGTTTGATTGGGAAAGGGTGTGGCCTATGTTCTATTTTAAAATGATTGAAGCTCTTAGATGGGAAGTTATCCTGGGAGGTTATCCTACGGCTAAAAACGGCGGCCATCTTTATGGCATCCAGGATAACTTTAGGTTATCCTACGGCAGATTATGAAAAATAAATATGATTCAAGAAACTAAACACTGTTCAAACAATAACATAGTTTGGTTTTCCAAAATCTTAAAAATGGTGAATAATTTAGATAACGGATTCAAAATTCAATAAATTCAAACATTCTGAAAAATCCCAAGGCTCCTCAGAAATAAATAAAATGATTGAAGTAAACAGTCAAAACCTCGTAGGGCCAACTGTGAGGAGTTTATATGATTATCCTAATGATGCAGAACAATATTTCCAAGTCCTACTATCATGGTTTTCAATTCGGCATGCTTGCCAAGTTATTTAAAAAATGTTTTCTGAACATATTTTAATAAAATTTGGAAAGAATTCAAAAAATTCTCAAAGAACCTCGTAGGGCCAGCTATAGGGAGTTGATAAAATTATTCTAAAAATGTAGAACATTATTTCCAAGTCCTACAAGCATGTTTTTCAATTCGACGTGCTTGCCAAGTAATTTTAAAAATGTTTTCTGAACATATTTTAATAAAATTTGGAATAAATTCAAAGAAATTCTCAAAAAACCTCGTAGGGCCAGCTATGAGAAGTTGATAAAATTATTCTAGAAATACAGAACATTATTTCCAAGTCCTACAAGCATGTTCTTCAATTCGGCATGCTTGCCAAGAAATTCTTTAAATGTTTTCTGAACATATTTTAATAAAATTTGGAATAAATTCAAAGAAATTCTCAAAAAACCTCGTAGGGCCAGCTATGAGAAGTTGATAAAATTATTCTAGAAATACAGAACATTATTTCCAAGTCCTACAAGCATGTTTTTGAATTCGGCATGCTTGCCAAGAAATTTTTAAAATGTTTTCTGAACATATTTTAATAAAATTTGGAATAAATTCAAAGAAATTCTCAAAGAACCTCGTAGGGCCAGCTATAAGGAGTTGATAAAATTATTCTTGAAATGCAGAACATTATTTCCAAGACCTACAAGCATGTTTTTCAATTCGGCATGCTTGCCAAGTTTTTTTAAATGTTTTCTGAACATATTTTAATAAAATTTGGAATAAATTCAAAGAAATTCTCAAAGAACCTCGTAGGGCCAGCTATAAGGAGTTGATAAAATTATTCTAAAAATGTAGAACATTATTTCCAAGTCCTACAAGCATGTTTTTCAATTCGGCATGCTTGCCAAGTAATTTTAAAAATGTTTTCTGAACATATTTTAATAAAATTTGGAATAAATTCAAAGAAATTCTCAAAGAACCTCGTAGGGCCAGCTATGGGGAGTTGATAAAATTATTCTAAAAATGTAGAACATTATTTTCCATTCCTACAAGCATGTTTTTCAATTCGGCATGCTTACCAAGTAATTTTAAAAATGTTTTCTGAACATATTTTAATAAAATTTGGAATAAATTCATAGAAATTCTCAAAGAACCTCGTAGGTCCAGCTATGGGGAGTTGATAAAATTATTCTAAAAATGTAGAACATTATTTTCAAGTCCTACAAGCATGTTTTTCAATTCGGCATGCTTACCAAGTACCAAGTACGGTGTCGTGAGAAAACCGGGGCTAGGTCTCGGTAGCCCTTAGGTGGTTCTCCACCCCGAGACTAGGTAGCGCAGCCCTGATAAGGCTGCCTACCGAAAACGAGGATCGCGAATGGCAAGAAGATTGGATATCCGGAACAAACGGCAGAAGCCCATTGAAAAGCAGATCACCGATTGGCGACTCGGTTCTTGGAACTGCAGGTCCCTAAACTTTCTGGGTTTCGAACTCGCTTTGGCGAATGAGTTGCAACCTCGCAACTTCGATGTTGTTGCACTGCAGGAGGTGTCCTTGGAGGAGAAGCAGGTGCTGGACTGGCCAGGTCAGCAGACCAATTCCAGATTCTTTCTGAGCGGCGGCACGGACAAGAAGCTGGGTACCGGCTTTATCGTGAGGGGTAAGATGCAGGATCGCGTGTTCGGCTTCACGGCGATCAGCGAGCGGATGTGCAAGTTAAGAATACGAGGCCGGTTCTTTAACTATAGCATTATCAACGTGCACTGCCCCCACGAAGAAAGACTCGATGACGAAAAGGAAACATTTTACGCGAAGCTGGAGGAGGAGTACGACAGCTGTCCGCGTCAAGATGTGAAAATCGTCATTGGGGACATGAACGCTCGGTTCGGCAGAGAGGAAATGTTTCGACCAACTATAGGCCCGGAAAGCCTACACATGGTCACGAACGACAACGGCCAACGCTGCATCGACTTCGCAGCCTCTCGTGGAATGGTGGTTAGAAGCACTTATTTCCCACGCAAGGACATCCATAAAGCCACCTGGACATCACCTGATCAACGGACGAAAACGCAAATCGACCACGTTCTGATCGATGGCCGATTCTTCTCGGACGTAACAAACGTACGCACCTTTCGCGGTGCGAATATTGACTCGGACCACTACCTAGTTGGAGTTGACATGCGCTCAAAGCTGTCGACGGTGTTCAACCAACGCCGAAGCCGGCGGGCCCCTCCGTTCAACACCGCGTGTCTGCAGAACGGAGATGTGGCCCACAGTTACGCGCAGCAGCTTGAAGCGAATCTGCCAGGTGAGGAGGAACTTGGCGCAGCCTCGCTCGAAGATGGTTGGAGTCGCATACGCTCAGCCATCGGCAGTGCAGCGGAAGCCACACTGGGTAGTGCGATCCGAGTCAGTCGAAACGATTGGTACGACGACGAGTGCCAGCGGATTACCGCCGAGAAGAAGGCAGCCTACGACAGGAAGCTGCACAAGGCGACGAGAGGGAACGTGGAACGGTACCGGCAGGCTCGGAATCGGCAGGTCGCGGTCTTCAAGCTTAAGAAGCGCCAGCAAGAAGACCGAGATTGTGCGGAAATGGAGCAGCTATTCCGAGCTAATGAAACGCGGAAGTTTTACGAGAAGGTGAACCGGTCCCGCAAAGGCTTCGTGCCGCGAGCCGACGTGTGCAGGGACAACGGTGGAAACCTGATCGTAAACAAGAGCGAGGTGTTGGAAAGGTGGAAGCAGTACTTCAACGAGCACCTCAACGGCGATGAAGCGGACGGAGACGGCGTTGGAGTCAACCTTGGAGCGCCCGCAGCTGTGATGCTTACCAAGTAATTTTAAAAATGTTTTCTAAACATATTTTAATAAAATTTGGAATAAATTCATAGAAATTCTCAAAGAACCTCGTAAGTCCAGCTATAAGGAGTTGATAAAATAATTTTAAATTGCAGAACACAATGTTGAAGTTCTAATAGCATGTTCTTTTATTCGGCATGCTTGCCAAGTAATTTGAAAAACATTTAAAGAAAATGTTTAAAAAAAAGTAATGTTCTTCATTTTTAGAATAAAGTTTATCAACTTCTTATAGCTGGTCTCACGAGTTTTTTTTTTTTTGAGATTCATTGAATTTATTCAACATTTTAAAATAGTTCTAAAAACCATATTTGAAGTTATTTGGCAAGCATGCCGAATTGAAAAAACATGCTTGAAGGACTTGAAAATGATAATCTGCACTTTTAGAATAATTTTATCAACTCCAAGTACGAGGTTTTTGAGAATTTCTTTGAATTTATTCCAAATTTTATTAAAATATGTTCAGAAAACATTTTTAAAATTACTTGGCAAGCATGCCGAATTGAAAAACATGCTTGTAAGACTTGGAAATAATGTTCTACATTATTAGAATAATTTTATCAACTCCTCATAGCTGGCCCTACGAGGTTCTTTGAGAATTTCTTTGAATTTATTCCATATTTTATTGAAATATGTTCAGAAAACATTTTTAAAATTACTTGGCAAGCATGCCGAATTGAAAAACATGCTTGTAGGACTTGGAAATAATGTTCTAAATATTTAGAATAATTTTATTTCAATTCAATTTTGTTTTATTAGTGGTAATTATCGGTGTATAAGTTGTGGTATTTAAAATACATTAAATAGAGATATGGGGTTCCTTTCAACTATTACTAAGTACACAATAATCTTTCGATGTTTTGAATTTTGAAAAGGGGGTGACAGGAGCAGGAAAAAAACTATCAAAAAACCTGCAAAAAAAATACTTAAGGAAGGGGACAGGGAAAGGAAAACTTAATTCTAAAATGCAAAGCAAGCCAGAGCACTTCCGGCGTCGTAGATCTTCAGCACGCGCAGCAGTGTACCCTGCTCTCACGTACTTAATCATCAGCTCGCCGAGGGCCATGAATTGCTGTTCCTTATTCTGGCAAGCACAGAAACGGGGAAACATTTCCCGAGCCAGAGAAAGGAACTCAGTTAGGGTGAATAGATCAGCCCCTCCAGCAGCAGCAGCAGCAGCAGCAGCAGCAGTGGTAGACGTTTCATCGCTAGCCGAGGCAGTCACGCTAGCGTAGGTACGCCCCCAACCAGGTGGATGCGTCAAACGTTGGACCGTCGAAGACGATGATTTAGCTGGTTGTTTGTTGGCTGGTTTCTTCCGCTGCCGCGAAAATTTGCTGTGTGGTTCCCTTGGCAGTTGACACACTTGACCAAAGCTTTATTTCGCTCAGCGTAGTCATTGTCCCCAAGTTTCGTCTTCCGAGGTAGTGAGCACTGGTCTGTGAGATGGGCCTCCCCGCATTTAACACACTTGGGAGGAAGCGTGCAATTGCGAGAGCCGTGTCCGAAGCGTTGACATCGGTGACATTCCCGAGCAGGGGTAGATAACACGGGAATACCATATTTTGGTATTACTTGGCATAATAACAAATACCAAAATGTGCCCTTGGTTGCCCAGTAATAGATGGTATAATACCATGAAATCATACCAAAAAACTGTATGGGGAAGACCAAAGCAATACCAAAACGTGCCATTCCAAGGGCAAATGAATACCAGACAAAAAATAATGAGAATTCTCTATAGGATTACAGCGGGAATTCAATTTAGCTAATGGGATTGCAATGAGAAATGGGTAGAATTTTGATGCTATATTTAAATCCTTCGAACAGGCAGGAAAACGAAGTCTTGCTTTGGAGAGCCAAAAAATATCACGTAAAGAAAACTAGAGGAATACTGGAATCGAACTCATGGCAGGTAATGTGCAGACACCATTTTAGCTACCCGTTTACCAACTGAGCTATCAAGGCTTGTTGAAAACGAGCTGCTGCTGCATCAACATGTTTTAGCTGCAGGCAAAAATATCAGGAAATTCAAAGAAAGAGAAACAAACTAAAGCAGAACGAGAAAGGCTATAGCCCAGGCAGCGTGGCATTTTTCGAGGGAATTTCGAGGATGCATGATTCCAACTGAATAGGATTCAACACAAATCCAATATTAAAAAGATTTAAGAACGATGTTCGAATACCACATGCATACCAACATTTTGGTATTGTAAGAGTTATTTTATCAAATTAACAAAGATTGACATTATTTTTTTTTTGAGTTTATCGATTATGATGAAAAAGGCACACAATGTTAAGTAAAATCCATTCTAAAATTTTGAATTATTCACGTTAAACCTATTGTTGTCGTAAAATAAATCGTCTAAATATATAAATGTTTTTCTTATCATTTTCAAATGTATCAGCATACTTTTAAGAATGTTAAACATCATTTGAAATAGATTTTTATGAATCACCTTTATTGTATAACAGTTTTGTTTAAAATACCTTTACAATACCAATGTATGGTATTCCCTAATTTATAAAGATCTTTAAATGACTTTTTTAGACCAAAATAAAATAGTTGGCTTTGATTTGGAGTAGATTTGCGTTTTAAAGAATGTAAGTAAGTAACAGTAAGACAAAATTCGACACTTTCTTAAAATTTGCCCAATAACAAAACAATACCAAAATTTGGTATAATACCACAGGTTGGTATTAACTTACACTTTAGACATTTTTTCAAGGGCTCGCGAAAACCAAAATTTGGTATTGATACCATTGAATGGTATTATTTTGCGTTTCCCTTGTTATTTACCCATGCTCGGGATATGTGGGATGACTGTAATACCAATGATTGGTATTAATTTACACTTTAGACATTTTTTCAAGGTCTCTCGAAAACCAAAACTATTATAAATTATTCGCTCTACAGCATTGCCTTGGCGTTCTCGATTGCGAGATTCCTACTCGAAACTAGGTGTCCGAAGGCTTGATTGTTGAGGCAATTGCAAATCTCTTTTTACACCTTAGCTTCCATCCACCCCGGGATTCGAACTGACGACCTTTGGATCGTTAGTCCCAACTGCCTACCAGCGACTCCACCGAGGCAGGACCCAGGGAGACGACTCCTACACCTGGACTGAGCTAACGACCTAACCATTTTTTAGGTTAGTCCGGGGCCAACATTTACTTCCCGTCCGACGGAAGGCGTGATCAGACAAATCTCGTCTCAAAATTTGCCACCGGGACCTTCTGGGATCAAACCCAAGCCGACTGGGTGAGAGGCAACCACGCTTACCCCTACACCACGGTCCCGGCTATTGATACCATTGAATGGTATTATTTTGCATTTCCCTTGTTATTTACCCATGCTCGGGCATGCACACCTAAAAAACGTCAAACAAAAGAAAGACAAAAATCGCTGCTGCACCACTAATCGCCTCCACTGCTGGCACTGAACCCGCAACCTTTGGAGTGTTAACATTCACACAAAAAAACATTAACTAAATTGAGTAAACATTGCCACAAAATCCGCTTTGTTAATACCACCCCGATACTCTTCAAGAGGTTTCCCTTAAAGTAACTGGGAAAGATATACTTTTTACCAAAATGTCCACCAAACATACAAATAAGAATAAATCAAATCATAACAACAATAAAACATATCAAATTCTTAGTATTCCAAATGATTGCACATCTGCCAACAATATTTATAAGGGGTGTCACATAAATTACACCACCAATTACGATTATTCTTGCAAAACAACCTTCAATCACCTTTTCAAACGCACTTTTTACTGTTTGTTTACATAAGTAAACAATCTAAACAACACAACACTTCTCCCAACACAAACTTAACAACGAAAATCAGCAGCCGCCGATTAAATAACAACGGTGAAGCTCGTTGAAAACTGACTGAAATGTCAAATTCGAAATAAATTCCTTCAGATGCAAACCGCCACGGCAATCAGCCTTTGGTCTCCGTGACTTTAGGAATAGCAATATTCCTTGCATCCAAAACTGCATTAGTTAAAGATTCCAAGGCTGAATCAATATCAGCTTTGGTTTCTAAAACAAAATCATGATTTAAATTATTCTCAATATGATGCTGATACCTGTCCCAATTAGCTTTGTGATAATTAAACACAGAACTATTGGGTCTGGTAACTGCTTCATGAGAAAGTGAAAAAGTTACTGGAAGATGATCAGAATCAAAATCAGCATGAGTCATTAAAGAACCACAATGCTGACTTTGATTTGTCAAAACCAAATCAATTGTTGATGGATTTCTAACAGAAGACAATCAAGTTGGCCCATTCGGGTATAAAACCGAATAAAGACCAGAAGTGCAATCTCTGAATAGAATTTTACCATTGGAATTTACACTTCGAAGATCTTCCTCCACTTGGTCTAACCACCTTGCACGTTGCGCCCCCCTCCGCCGCGTTCCAGACGGCTCCGAATTGAACACCAACTTCACCGGATTGATAGTCTGGTTCGGTTGGCGCGCATCCAGCGCCTCCGGCATTCTCGCGACGTGTCCGGCCCACCTGATCCGGCCAGCCTTGGCGACTTTCAGAATGTTTGGCTTGCCGTAGAGTTGCGCCAGCTCGTGGTTCATCCTTCTCCGCCACACAGTGTTCTTACGCACGCCGCCAAAGATCGTCCTAAGCACTCGCCATTCGAAAACTTCAAGTGCTTGCAGGTCCTCCTCGAGCATCGTCCACGTCTCGTGCCCGTAGAGAACGACCGGTCTTATCAGCGTTTCGTACATGGTGCACTTTGTACGCCGGGAAAGATGACCAGACCGTAGGGTCTTGTGGAGTCCATAGTAAGCACGACTACCGGTGATGATGCGCCTCCGAATTTCTCTGCTGCAGTTGTTGTCAGACGTTACCAACGAACCGAGGTACACAAACTCCTCCACGACCTCGAACTCGTCGCCGTCGATCGTCACGCTCGGTCCTATGCGAGCCCTAAGGGACTCGGTTCCTCCTGCCAGCAGATATTTCGTC
Organism: Culex pipiens pallens; assembly: GCF_016801865.2. Lineage (NCBI taxonomy): Eukaryota > Metazoa > Arthropoda > Insecta > Diptera > Culicidae > Culex > Culex pipiens. The sequence continues at coordinate 74,876,690 of NC_068937.1, forward strand.
TTCGCCACATTCACCTTCAATCCAACCATTTCTGCTTCCCGCTTCAATTCGGTGTACCGCCTGGCCACCTCCTCGAACGTCCTGCCGACAATGTTCATGTCGTCGGCATAGCAGATGAATTGGCTGGATCCGTGCCCCGCATGTTGACGCCCGCCTCATTACACCTTCAAGCCCAATGTTGAAACAGAGGCCGGAGATACCGTCGCCTTGTCGCAGTCCCTTGCGCGATTCGATCGGGTCGGACATCGCCCCCGAAATCTTCACGCTGCACCGTGCCCCGTCCATCGTTGATTTCACCAGTCTGATCAGCTTCCCGGGAAGCCGTTCTCGTACATGATCTTCCATAGCTCTTCGCGATCGACCGAGTCGTACGCTGCTTTGAAATCGATGAACAGGTGGTGCGTCGGGATCTGGCAAAAAGATTTGGTCCGTCGTCGATTTCCCCTCCACAAAACCGGCTTGGTACGGCCCAACGAAATCCTTTGCTCGCTCCGGCAGACGACAGAAGATGATCTGAGACAGCACTTTGTAGGCCGCGTTGAGAATAGTGATGGCTCGATAGTTCTCACATTCCAACTTGTCCCCGTTCTTGTAGATCGGGCATATTACTCCCTCTTTCCACTCCTCCGGTAGCTGTTCTGTGTCCCAGACCTTGACAATCAGCCGGTGTAGACAGGCCGCCAGCTTGTCCGGGCCCATCTTGATGAGTTCAGCACCGATACCATCCTTACCCGCTGCTTTGTTGTTCTTCAGCTTCTTGATGGCATCCTTAACCTCCCTCATCGTGGGTGCTGGCTCGTCCTCGCCGTCCACCATACCGCTGACGTTGTTTCCCCCGTCGTCCTGGTACTCCGCCTCTGGGCCGTACATGTGCTCGTCGAAGTGCTGCTTCCACCTTTTGATCACCTCACGCTCGTCCGTCAAGATTCCTCCGTCTTTATCCCGGCACATTTCGGCTCGCGGCATGAAGCCAGTCCGGGATTGACTGAGTTTCTTGTAGAACTTACGCGTTTCGTTGGAGCGATACAGCTGCTCCATATCCTGGAACTCCAACTCTTCCAGGCGGCGCTTCTTATTCCGGAAGAGATGGGTTTGCTGTCTTCGCAACTGTTTGTACGACTCCTTGTTCCCACGGGTGTTGCGCAGCAGCCACTTGTCCCGCGCTGCTTTCTTCTCGTCCCAAATCGCCTGACATTCCTCGTCGAACCAGCCGTTCCGTCGAACTCGGTCCACGTACCCGATGGCGCTCGATGCCGCTGCGTTGATGGCTGCTTCCATATGGCTCCAGCAGGCCTCCAGAGGGGCTTCGGCAAGCTCACCCTCGTCAGGCAACGCAGCTTCGAGTTCCCGCGCGTACTTGGTAGCGACCTCATAATCCTTGAGCCGCTCCAGATTATACCGCTGCGGGCGACGGTACCGGATCTTGTTGACCTCAGACAGTCGTTGGCGCAGCTTAGCCACCACCAGGTAGTGGTCCGAGTCGATGTCCGCGCCACGGTAGGTTCTGACGTCGATTATGTCCGAGAAGTGCCGACCATCGATGAGAACATGGTCGATTTGAGTCTCTGTGTCGTTTGGTGATCTCCAGGTGTACTTGTATAGGGAGGTGTGCTGGAAGAAGGTACTACGTATGGCCATGTTTCGGGAGGTAGCGAAATCGATGAGTCGTAGGCCATTCTCGTTCGTCTGCTGGTGAGCGCTGAACCTCCCAATAACCGGTCTAAACTCCTCCTCCTGGCCAACTTGAGCGTTCAAGTCGCCGATGACAATCTTGACGTCGTGTTTTGGACACTTCCTGTACTCGCGGTCAAGAAGCTCGTAGAAAGCGTCCTTGTCATCGGCGTCGCTTCCCATGTGCGGGCTGTGCACGTTGATGATGCTCAGGTTGAAGAATCGGCCCATGATTCTCAACCGGCACATTCTGTCGTTGACTGGCCACCAACCAATCACGCGCTTCGCCATTTCGCCCAGCACGATAAAAGCTGTCCCCAGCTCGTGTGTATCGCCGCCGCTCCAATACATAGTATACCCACCGAATTCTCGGTGGTCCTTCCCCGTCCAGCACACCTCCTGCAGCGCCACGACTTCGAGACCGCGGACCCGCAATTCGTTGTGAAGAATGCGGTCGCTCCCATCGAAGTTGAGAGACCTGCAGTTCCACGTCCCGAGTTTCCAATCCCTGGATCCCCGAAAATCGGATCGGCGATTGGATCGGCTCGCATCTGGAGCTCTCTGCACTTGGGTTTTACGGCGGGTGCGTGTAGCCATCACCAACCCCCTGTCTCGCCGGAGGACCGTCGTACCAGGACTGTTTAGAGTCCCACCCTGGCACTGGGACTTTTAATCAGCCGCCCCTAACCTGGGGAACAGACGCTGTTTCGAGCCGCCCCTAACCTGGGGAACAGACGCTCGAGGGGGAGGGGGTCCAAACTCTATCTGCTGTAAGCCGCCCCTAACATGGAGAACAGACGCTTACCTCGACGATGGAGCAGGACACCAGTTACCTTGAGCCGCCCCTAACCTGGGGAACAGACGCTCGAAGGGGGGGGGGGTGGATCCGCTGTTGTCAGCCGCCCCTGACCTGGGATACAGACGCTTACAACGCACAAGTACTCGAACGCCACCCGATTTGAGCCGCCCCTTACCTGGGGAACAGACGCACTTGCGGGAGGAGGGGGGGGGGGCTTTGTGTGTGGTGGGGGCAGTAAAACACTTCACTTTGCTCTAATTAATTTTCTTTAAAAATTCTAAAAACTTTTCACTGCTTTTAAAAACTTTTTTCCCACACTCCGCGCTTTCCGTGTCGCAAAGTTGTATTTGCTTCTTCCACACTACACTATCAGCCGTACACAAAGGACAGCGTGGTCGAGGGACGACGACGACGACGACTGTTCTAAGGGGCCCGGCTAGGTGTATTGTTTTTTTTCCTGCTGCTGCTGCTGCTTTGACCCGTGGCCGAACGAAATTTCGCGCACTAAATTCACCGAAATTAACGACCGGCAGGTTCGGATTTAACCGGTAGCGGATTCACTGCGCGTTCCTGCGACGAATCCGGTCACTTTACGCCGCGAATCACCACTTTACCGCGAGTTTTGGGCGAATACCGGCGGAACGGTCCGGAGAACGACTTTACTCCCGTATACACGCACACATGCCAATCCCCTTTGAAATAATTTTTATTTTCCCCAGTGCATTGGAAAGGCAAATATGCAGCTGCAATCATAATTTTCCCAAAAGAAGTTTCAAGTTCAATGCCCAAACTTTCAATAACTTTTAACTTAAAGTCACGTAACGTACTAGAAGTCATACTACGGTGGATAACTATTGCAACTCCACCGCCATTTCGATTCATTCTGTTATTGGTTATAACTTTATAATCTGGATCACTTTTCAAATAAGTGCCAGTTTTTAAAAATGTTTCGGTTATAACAGCAACATGCACGTTATGAACTCGTAAAAAGTTGAAAAATTCATTTTCTTTCGCTTTTAAAGAGCGAGCATTAAAATTCATAATATTGATGGAATTACTTAGATCCATGATTAAACTTTAGGGTAAGAACAACATCATTCGCAAATTTTAATCCAATCTGGATAGTTTCCATCATAGATGTAGCATTACTCATTATTTGAATCAAACCAAACAGTGAGTTTTGCAAAAAAGTCATTTTTTCAAACGTAACATCGCCGAGATCAGAAGATCCCAAAGCGTTGCCAGCAGAAAAATTTTCAAATGAAATTTGAGGTACCTGGCCAATTTCAGGAAGATTGGTAGAGGATTTAAAATTCGTGGATGAACCCGAACCCGAAACAACATTGGCATAAGAAATACCATTAGTGTTACCTAACTTTTCCACGGTAGGGGTATTTCTAGCATTGTTCGAGTGAGACAGCACGAACGTTTGATTTAAAGATGCAGGTACAACCTGACTTTGAGAAAATTTCGGTTTGGATTTCGGCTGATGCTTAGCACGAGAATCCAAAACCTTTTTTCTGATGGGGCAATCCCAGAAATTTGATTTGTGATTTCCACCACAATTTGCACATTTAAATTGGGTGACTTCTTTCACGGGACAATTGTCCTTGTCGTGAGAAGAATCCCCGCAAACCATGTATTTTGGAACCATGGCTCAATGATCAGTACCGTGACCGAATGCCTGGCAACGCCGGCACTGGGTCTGATTCTGGCCATTACCGCAATGTTTTTTAAAATGCTCCCACTTTACCCGTACATGGAACAAAAACTGAACTTTGTCCAAAAGTTTCAAATTGTTGATTTCATTTCTGTTGAAATTAATCAGATAAAATTGTGAAGTCAAACCAAAGCGAGAAATATTCCCGTTTGATTTTTTCTTCATTGGTATTACTTGGGATGGGGCAAAGCCAAGCAACACCTTAAGTTCGTTTTTGATCTCATCCACCGACAAGTCGTTGGAGAGACCTTTCAGGACCGCCTTGAATGGACCTTTGTGGTTTTTCAAATAACCAACAAAAGTTTGGTGATCTTGTAAAGATTCCGTCAACAAGCGACATTCTCCTCTTCGACCAAGCTGGAACGAAACCTTCAAATTGCAAGTTTCCTTGCAATTCTTCAGTTGCGTTCGAAAGCTGGCCAAATCGGAGACGAAAGTCACTACAATTGGCGGAGCCTTTACTCGTTTCTCGACGGCAGAAGGCTCAGTACGAGGAGAAGGATCCTTGTCAACAGTTTCGGATAAAACACCGAAACTGTTTGCCAATGGAATTGGAGGATTGACCTCACTTTCAGAATCAGAATCAGACCTCGGATGAGGCTGTTTTCTTTTTCTGTTTCCGTTAGCCGGTTTAGCGTTCAAACGCTTCACCGACGTAACGACCAAATCTTCAGAAGATTTGCGTTTACCTTTGTTTTGACGCATTTTGCAAGTTCTCTTTAAAAAGATGGCTTCGTTTGTAAAATACAACAAAATTTCAGGTGGGGTTAGTCTTCAAAAGACTGTTTAGAATTTGGGAAAATAACTCAGGTAGTCTTTAAAAAGACTGTGAATATTTTTTGAAATAGCTCTGAGCTTAGGTAGTAAAAAATACCGCAGCTCTAGTGTCCGTTCACCTCGAAGGTTCGCAAGACACTGGATTTTTGGCGGGTTTGTATAGGGGGGGCTTGTACCCAGGATGGAGTTTCGAAGGGTCAGGGATATCCTTCGGCACGTTCAGGAAGACGGACGGTGACCAAGTCCGTTTGGTGGCGTCCGAGTTTTTCGCAACTCGGCCTGGTGAAGCACCACGAGCTGAATGTGGCCGAATAAACGGATTGCGGCGCTCCGGAACGGGCTTATGTCCCCCCGGGGGAGCCATTCGCGGATAGTTTTGTCACTCGCGTTGGAAAAAAAATCGAAAAATTTGCGGAGCACTGAAGAAAAAAAATTGCTGGCTCCGAGTTGCCAGTGCTTCCCAGAATAATTTTATCAACTCCCCATAGCTGGCCCTACGAGGTTCTTTGAGAAGTTCTTTGAATTTATTCCAAATTTTATTAAAATATGTTCAGAAAACATTTTTAAAATTACTTGGCAAGCATGCCGAATTGAAAAACATGCTTGTAAGACTTGGAAATAATGTTCTACATTTTTAGAATAACTTTATCAACTCCCCATAGCTGTCCCTACGAGGTTCTTTGAGAATTTCTTTGAATTTATTCCAAATTTTATTAAAATATGCTCAGAAAACATTTTTAAAATTACTTGGCAAGCATGCCGAATTGAAAAACATGCTTGTAGGACTTGAAAATAATGTTCTACATTTTTAGAATAATTTTATCAACTCCCCAAAGCTGGCCCTACGAGGTTCTATGAGAAGTTCTTTGAATTTATTCCAAATTTTGTTAAAATATGTTCAGAAAACATTTTAAAAATTACTTGGCAAGCATGCCGAATTGAAGAACATGCTTGTAGGACTTGGAAATAATGTTCTACATTTTTAGAATAATTTTATCAACTCCCCATAGCTGGCCCTACGAGGTTCTTTGAATTTATTCCAAATTTTATTAAAATATGTTCAGAAAACATTTTTAAAATAACTTGGCAAGCATGCTGAATTGAAAAACATGCTTGGAGAACTAGGTGATAATGTTCTGGATTATTAAAATAATTGTATTAACCCCTCATAGCTGGCCCAACGAGGATTTGAATTTTTACTTTCATTCATTCATTTTTCTTCTTGGGAGCGTTTAGGTTTTTCTGATTTTTTTTTTTTTTGTAAATTTGAATTTTGCATCATTAATCTTGAATTGTTTTTTATTTTTATAATTTTTTAACACTGAACCTTGTAATTGTTTAAATAATGTGTACTTCCTTTAATCATTTTTATTTTTCATAATCTGCCGTAGGATAACCAGAAGTTATCCTTGATGCCATAAAGATGGCCGTAGGATAACCGTCCAGGATAACTTCACCCAGGTAATTCTGATTTTAAAAAGTTGTTTCACAGGTAGGAGACGACGGCCAAGTGGAATAACGCTGGACTGGAATCAAACGGACGACGGGTAGGATGATCGGTGTTACGGGTGTTACTGCTGCTACCCGCTGCCGACTGAGCCATCTTCGCATTTTATAAACGACCCACTCAGCGCGTTCCGTTTGAATTCCGTTTAGAATTCCGCTTGAACGAAAAAAGTTCGATTCGAATTCTAAACAGTGTTCGTTTTAGATTCTAAAACGTATTCCGTTTCAAACGCAACAACCGGTTCCGTTTGAGTTTTCGCCGCAAATCAGTTCAAGCGGAATTCAAACGGAATCGAAACGGAATGGACGTGTTGGCGTTGACAGTTGCTTCTTCTTCTTCTTGTTTTTTTCTTGCTGGTTTTCTTTTTTGTTTTTGTTGAATCCATTTTAAATTGGGATTTAACCATAGAAATAGATTAAACTTTTTTATGATTTTACTTTTTTTATTGTCCCTTTAACTAATCGTTCATTAAAACGCATCCCAACCCCGAGCCCGCTTTATTTATTTTTGTTTTAGCAGAGTTAACATATCGCATAGAATTTTTTGTTCCTCTCGAGACGGTTCACATCGACGTCATTCTTGGCGCACCGGTTGACACTTCATCTCTGCCATCGCCATCGCCAAGCAGCTTCAATAGGTTGGCCAGATCAAAGCAGGAAGTCTTCAGGACCTCGACCTTGGTGTGCGGCGGGTACACTTCCTGGCCAGCCTCCTAGGTGTCCTCTCCAAAAAACGCGTGGGCGGAGTGTCCACGATCGGGAGCGTGCCCTTGTCGCTGATCACGACGACATATTTGGAAAGGGTTCGGTGCATCGTCCTCGAAAAGCGCCGAGTATTGGTTCACCGGCTCGCTAGTATCTTGTCCGTTGTAGAGTGAAATCGGTGGCTGGTCTCGCCGATGGCAGCTGACCCGGACGTTCCTGTACCTTATCGGCGTTCTGATTGGCTGTTGCCATCTTGCGCCCTCGTTGGCCGGAACTGCTGCTGCTGCTGAGTTTGGCCGGGGAAGCTGCATCTAAAAGGAGGAGGAAATGAAATGGGTAATGTTGATTATTGCACCAAGTCCACTCCGTTTCGAATTAGGTGAAGGAAATATCCAACTCACCTAGGGACGAGGAGGATACGCCATTTTCCATCACGTCGCGAAAACTTTGAAAATTAGCTCCCAACGACTTTTGCGAAAATTCCAAGATCAAACATGTTTGACGTTTCTTAGAAAGCCGCCTCACAAATACACTCAAAGAAAAACCGCTTCGGCGAATCGCGGCGAAATGTCACCGAGGTTCCGTCTTACACCAGCAGGTGTGCCAAAATGGTCAAACGGAATTGAAACGGAGTCCAACCGGAGATTCCGTTTAGAAAATTTCGAAACAATTTTCGAAGCGGAATTCGAAGCGGAATGAACCCGTCAAGCGGAGAACGGTTTGATTGGGGAGCGGCTAAAGCATCAACCCACTGAGAATTTTGGCTCGAGCCTCGACTCGATTCAGGCTCGATTTCGAGCCAGATCGACTCGAGGCTCGAGCCAAAATTCTCAGTGGGAACTTGCTCAGGTCGAGGCTCAGGCAGTGGGCCAGCGAAATATGAGAGCCTTGATGAGAGCGATAGAAAGAGAACCAAATATAACTATTTTTAGTTCGGGTAGTTTTGAAGTCAGCGTTTGGCAGAAATACATTGGATATATAATTTACATTAAATAGGAATTTACAGGAAGCCGAACACGGGTAGAAATTCATCAGATTTGAGTTTCCATGCTCAACGTTTCCATTAGATTCATGATTTACATTAGAGTAATTTCCATGACTTTTTACTCTTTACGTCATATTTCAACATTACATTGAGTGAGTTTACATAGGAAACAGTAATTACGTGCTGTGTAAATTTACATATTTATTGCGCGTATTGAGAAAAAATCAGTTTTGGTGATTTTCTTGTAGGGGTCTCGAAGATACGAGCGCAAGCGTTTTTCAAATTCATCGATTTTCAAATTCATTGATTTTCATTTTCGATTGCTGTCAATTTACAAAGGTTTAGAAAATTATGTTCAGGAATTTCGCCGGATGCAACGGTTCCGTGGCCTTCGCGGCAGGCATGGCGATCCTCGGTCTTCGTATCGGGTCGGATGAACGCACTGTGGGTAGTGATGGCTTTGTCGGGCTGAATTGTCCCTCGTTGTTGAATCGGCGGCACTTGCATCCGCCATTCGAGCCCACACCCGGACCACCCGATGCTAGGGCTGCCAATTCAACTCCGACGATATCTGCCCGAAGAAGCCAGGAACGTAGTGCGTTCATCTAGCCAGGGGCGAAGCTAAAAAACACCAAGCCCGCCGCGAAGGCCATAGAACCGTTGCATCTAGCCCAGAAGACCGGCCAACCGCTGGCGTTCTTTTATAATGTAACACAGTAACAGGGGTTGGGGGCGGTTTGGTCAAAGACTTTGTTACACTTGAGAAACCGGATGGGGCCACCGGGGAACATGGGAAACTTGTCCAGCAGACGAAATTGCACTAGACTTGCTAGAAACACTATATTCAAATTTAAGAAGTTCTATACGTTGCATGCGTCATGCGCATGACCAGTTTATACTGTTTCCTCAATACGGTTCTAGATGTGGCCACCGGAGATCTTAAAACCCGAGTTGAAGTTCCATTCTTACGGATTTTTTTTCGTTTTTCGTTTTCGTAAAAATAAGTTGATGAAAATTCAACATCTGGATCTTCCGGTGGCCCGTTCTTTGGTTGGCTTTTGTAGTTGACGTGGAACCATGTTTCTGTAAATGGTTGGGTCCATTTTCCCCGTCGTCAGGCGGTTTAACCTCACGGCAGCAGGTTCTCCAACGAGGAGGGAGCCTGCCCGACAAAGCCAACAACGCCCGCAGTCCCTCCATTCGACGGTACGGTACAGCTTATCGCGAAGGTCGCAGATTCCGGCACCGGTACGGATGCCACTAAGCCGGCCGCGAAGTTCGTAGAACCGCAGATTCCGTCACCAAACATCAGTCCGCTAAAATCAACAAGCAATCGACCGCCAGCACCAACATTCCCTACGATTTTTTTCAGATTGACAACATGTTTTTTTTTGTCTAAGCCTACTCTCTTGCCTTCTCTATAGGTTTTTCGATTGCGACGGTATCTTGCTGCGGCGATTAATTGAAGCGCAGGATTCTAATTTTTCTTGAAATTATTAATATTTCTGTGTATTGCTCGGTGTCAAATTGTTCGGTTATGTTCTTTCATTTTCTTTTGTCGAAGGAGAATGACGTTTTTTCTTTGCCACCTCGGTAAGTTTATTGTTCAAGAAAATGGCCCAACATAAACTATAAATTTTTCTTTTATTTCAGCAGTAATTGGATTTTCTGGCGAAACCTCGGAAATCGTCAAAATCGATGATGCAACAATGGCCCAGGAACAATCGCTTGGACGGATCGGAGCGGACGCAAATGGTGGAAAGTGTACACAGAAAAATATGTAAATTTACACAGCACGTAATTACTGTTTCTTATGTAAACTCACTCAATGTAATGTTGAAATATGATGTAAAGAATAAAATGTCGTGGAAATTACTTTAACCCACCGGAGGTCGCGTACGTGTACTTTGTACACAGTTTGTAAGGGCACTTGTAAGAAAGGCGAAAACACGCGACTTCCCGAAGGTTAATGTAAATCTAAATCTAATGTAAATCATGAATCTAATGGAAACGTTGAGCATGGAAACTCAAATCTGATGAATTTCTACCCGTGTTCGGCTTCCTGTAAATTCCTATTTAATGTAAATTATATATATCCAATGTATTTCTGCCAAACGTTGACTTCAAAACTACCCGAACTAAAAATAGTTATATTTGGTTCTCTTTCTATCGCTCTCATACTTCGCTGGCCTGAGCCTTGACCTGAACAAGCTTTTGCCGCTCGTTTATAAAATGCGAAGATGGCTCAGTCGGCAGCGAGTAGCAGCAGTAACACCGAACATCCTACACGTCGTCTGTTCGAATCCAGTCCAGCGTTATTCCACTTGGCCGTCGACGAGAAAGCGTCCCCTACCTGTGGAACAACTTTTAAAAATCAGATTTTCCTTTTGCTGCCCTTTTCAATCATTTTAAAATATAACATAGGCCACACCCTTTTCCTACTGCAATCCAAGTCGAACTTCTCATTCCCATTGGCCAATCAGAATTAGTTGATTTGAACTAATGTAAATTCCAAAACTAATGAAAATTCCAAAACTAATGTAAATTTTCAAAACCAATGTAAATTTCCAATGAATCTAATGTAAATTTCCAATGAATCTAATATAAATTTCCAATGAACCTAATGTAAATATATATCATTTACCATGATACCTTTTGGTACATGATAAATAATGTAAATTTACAGGAATATTTTTTTCTGTGTAGTATGGATGTGTAATCCTCAAAAATAGTGTGTTAGGTGAAATGTAGAATCGCGGAATAAATTAAATAAATCACTTTTTTTCAACTTTAACCTGGGGAAAACATTTTGGTCATAACATTCTAACAAAATTCTAGCAGGATTCTAACAGAAACACCTGCCAGCATTATTCTGGCAGTAAAAATAAAGCAAAGTAATCCACTTTAACGACCCCTGGGTCTTTTGTGGTCTCTGTTGCAAGTTTCTGCTCATTTCTAGGCGTCCGAAGGCTATGTGTGGTGAGTCACTCAAAACCTCTTTTACGCAAATGGACCGACGTTTTACTTCCCCATCCGATAGAAGGCGTAGTCAGGCAAATCTCGTCTCGAAAAATGCCACCGGGTCCGTCTGGGATTGAACCCAGGCCATACTGGGATTCAGAGGCTACCACGCTAACCACTAAACCACCGGACCCGGTGGTATTCTGGCAGTATTCTACACAGAAAAAAAATCCGGTAAATTTACATCATTTATGATGTACCAAAAGTGCACGTCATTAATGATGCTTTTTTAAATTGATTTCATTGTAAATTTAAGTGTCATGCAACGTAATCGTACCACACATCATTTATCATGATACCTTTTGGTACATGATAAATAATGTAAATTTACAGGAATATTTTTTTCTGTGCAGGGCAAAAAAAATCAGAAACCTGTAAATTTCCGATGAAATCAACGTAAATTTACCAAAGTGAGAAATTTTTTTAGACCCTTTGAATCTAGAATACGATGTAAATTTCAAACGCTTTTATAGAAAATTGTTTAGAATGATATACTTTTTCATTTCATTTGATCAGATTGAGTATTTGCACTATATGAAAACTTGAATTGGTTGACCATGAACGAAATTTCAAAAGTAAATCTTTCCAACAAGTTTAATAATGTTTGAATCTTACACCAGAAACCAAATTCAACGGAGGAATTGAAATTAAATGAAGATTTAACATTGAATATTACGCCGATTTAAAATGCTAGTCTTGATTTAAAAAGGAGAATGGGCGAATTTGGTCCAAGGATGTACACGAACGGGACCAACTTTTTTCGAAAGATCTCGCCGAGACATGAAAAAAAGTCTTCTGGACCAACTCTCTAAACCCCGGGGTTCAAAAGTTACATGCTGTTGAAGTTTGAGCATTTTGAGTAAAAATATACAAAAAATCGGACTTTTGCTATTTCTAAAATCATTTATAAATCTCTGTTTCATTATGGATTTCGATTTTCTTGACTTCATTCGACGCGTATCAGCAAAAACTATAAATTCTGATATGTCTTAGCATGATTGAAACATGATTTCTCTTGTTTTTATCCGTTTGAACCGTTTGTGCAAGAGGCATCCCATAGAAACAAGTCGAAACTTCAAAGTTTTGAAACCGGATCCGACCCAGACTGCTTCAGTGAGTATGGAAGGCTTCAGTCCAATGTTGTAACATCTTATTAGGATGGTCTGAGTCATCCGAGAACTCCTTGGAGTTAAGATCGGTGAGTCTACCGCCGTAACAAGCAAGATGTCGGCGGTTTATGACCACTAATCATACCCGCATAGCTTCAGTGAGTGTGGTAGACTACTTTGCTAATGTGTTAGGATGTCCTGGGTCATCCAAGGACTCCCTGGAGTTATGATCTGTGGAGATACAGCCTTAACAAGCAAGAGGTCGACGGTTTTTGACCCCGGAACATACCCGCATAGCTTCAGTCAGTATGGTAGACTGCTTCGTTAATGTGTTGGGATGTCTTTGGTCATCCTAGGACTCCCTGGAGTTATGATCTGTAGGGTTACGGCTGTTACAAGGACTCCCTGGAATGGTCCAAAACATCCCAACATAACAGCAATACAGTCTGCCATACTCACTGAATCTTTGCGGTTATTATGCGCGGTTAAAAATCGTCGACCCTTTTCTTGTTACAGTGACCCAAATATCTAGGATGACCAAAGACATCTTAACACATTAAGAAAGCAGTCAACCATACTGACTGAAGCTATGCGGGTATGTTCCGGGGTAAAAAAAACGTCGACCTCTTGCTTGTTACGGCTGTAGCTCCACAGATCATAACTCCAGGGAGTCCCAGGACATCCTAACATATTAGCAAAGTAGTCTACCACACTCACTAAAGCTATGCGGGTATGTTCCGTTGTCAAAACCGGTTGACATTTTGCTTGTTACGGTAGTAGACCCACAGATCTTAACTCCAGGGAGTCCTAGGAGAACCCAGGACACTCCAACACATCAGCATAGTAGTCTACCATACTCACTGAAGCCATGCGGGTATGATCAGTGGTCAAAAACCGCCGACATCTTGCTTGTTACGGCGGTAGACTCGCCGGTCTTAACTCCAAGGAGTTCTTGGATGACTCAGACCATCCCAAAAAGTTGTTACAACATTGCACTGAAGCCTTCCATACTCACTGAAGCAGTCTGGGTTGGATCCGGTTTTAATACCTTGAAGTTTCGACTTTTTCTATGGGATGCCTCTTGTACAAACGGTTCAAACGTATAAAAACAAGAGAAATCATGTTTCAATCATGCTAAGACATATTAGAACTCATAGTTTTTGCTGATACGCGTCGAATGAAGTCAAGATGAGCAAATCCCATAATAAAATGGAGATTTTATAAATGATTTTAGAATTAGCAAAAATACGATTGTTTGTACATTTTTACCCAAAATGCTCAAACTTCAACAACATGTAACTTTTGAACCCCGGGGTTTAGAGAGTTGGTCCGGAAGACTTTTTTTTCATGTCTCGGCGAGATCTTTCGAAAAAAGTTGGTCCCGTTCGTGTACATCCTTGGACCAGCTCCCATACAAATTTGCCCATTCTCCTTTTCGAAATATTTTTTTCGAAAAGATCGGAAAATTTCACGAATTTTTCATGTGTTAACATTGAAAATCGGACCATTAGTTGCTGAGATATCGTCATTACAAAATGGTGGGTTATTTTGGTCGGGTCCGGTGGCGCAGTGGTTAGCGTGGTAGCCTCTCATCCCAGTATGGCCTGGGTTCAATCCCAGACGGACCCGGTGGCATTTTTCGAGACGAGATTTGCCTGATCACGCCTTCTATCGGATGGGGAAGTAAAACGTCGGTCCATTAGCGTAAAAAGAGGTTTTGAGTGACTCACCACACATAACCTTCGGACGCCTAGAAATGAGTAGAAACTTGCAACAGAGCCCACAAAAGACCCGGGGGTCGTTAAAGTGGATTGCTTTGCTTTTTTTTGGGTTATTTTGGTGAGATTAAGAAAACTTCAATTTTCGTGCTTCTTTTTCTTAAAGCGGTTCTATCTCAGCAATCCGAGGTCCAATCTTCAATGTCTCTTAAACAATTTTATGGCAAATTTTGTGAACTTTTCAAAAAAAATATTTTTAGAAATGGTCACTCATGGTCACTATTTTTAAAAATTGAAAAACTACAAATTTTTCGCTAAAATCAAACTTTCGGTGGCTATATCTTTTCGATTGCAAATTAAATTTTGCATTAAAAAATAATGTCAAACTTGTTTTTGCATTAAACATCGATTTTTTTTTCCAAAAATCACAATTTTTTTTTTAAATTCTTAACTTGGCGGCAGATTTTTTGACTATGTTTCTCTATGGCTCAAAAGTTGCGGATTTTTGTCCCCTAAACATATCAAAAAATCTCGAAAATCAAAAAATACGTATTTTGGGAAATTGAGTTTTAGTGAAAAAGTTGATTAAAAAATCTGCAATTTTTTTTCCGTGTACCTATTTTTTTTCTTAAAAGTCCTCAACAATACCTACAACTTTGCCGAAGACACCAAATTGATCAGAACATTCACTCAAAAGTTACAGCTGTTTGAATATTTACATACCATTTTTGTATGGACAGCAGCCAAAATTGTATGGAGACTTGTATGGATGAACCAATCACACAAAATAGCTTATTTGGTCATAGGGAAGGCCCCCACAAAGTTTGAGGGGAGGAGTTGGCAGCCCTGCCATCGAGAGTAGAAGCTGGAGCTGTGCGGTCCGCGGAATTTCGATTATTTTAACGTTTGTTTTATAGTAATGACCTTGGAAAGTAGTGAAAAGATTGTAAAATGTGTAGATTTACTTGTGGAAAGTGAAGATTTCCTTTAGTTTTATGAATTTGACCAGTTTTCGCGATTTTAATTTCTACGACGCCTGGTTTGACGGGTTTGACAGTTCAAGCAAATCGTCGCGGTGGCTTCGGTCTTGCAGCTGTATTAGTGAGATGTGAGCTAGCTCGCTCTAAGGGTGGTATTCAACCTGTTTTTTGGACGCCTAAAATAACAAAATCAAATAGTGCGAAAGAAAATAAAAGTAGTGTGCAATGGAATGTTTTTGGAAGCAGCGCTCAAGCAGTTTTATCTACTACTGGAGGAGGTGTTACAGATGAAGAGGAAGTACTTGGAAGATCAGTGAAACTACACTATGTTCTAAGATCGGGTGAAGTCGGTCGGAAATGGTGGATATTGCGCTGAAGCCGCAGTATTTCATCTGCAGCTGACCAAGAATTGCCAGAGAATCTGTACTCCAGGATGTGATCAAGCTGCTCGCAGCTGGAATTCTGGCCGCTTGCGAACAAAACAGGAAACAACGTCCGGGTGCTTGAAAGCTGCCTAGAAATTGGACAACCAGTCGATCCAGAAACTTGGTGAGATCTATCCGAACTGATATTTTAAAATTTTGCCTTCTTTTCAACAATAATTAAATACGCGCTGATCCCTGTTTGCCTGATGGGATTGGAAGTTTAAAGATAGATCGAGAACCCGTCTGGTTTTTGCTCTATGTTTAGGCGGGGCCGGACAATGCCCAACGACCTCGGAATTGGACCGCAAGGAGCTCTGTCATTCTGAAATGGGTCGTTGGAAGCAGCGCGAGGGCTATCACCACCTAATACCCGGGACTGAGATAAGCTGTATCAGCATAACCCAAGTCTGATACAAACTATACTTTCCCATAATTTCGCTGCCGGCCAGCGGGTATTGGATTGGACCACACACACACCAGGGAAGGCCCCCACAAAGTTTGAGCCAAATCAAAAAATACAAAAAAAATCCATTTCCGGTTTTGGTAGAGAATTGCTCATTTGGGCTAGAATTCTCAAAGAATTCTTGAGAAAATTTGGCAGGATGATGGCAGCGTTCTAGTAAGTATATTTTCGCTCTGTAAGATTTCTGTAATAATCCTGTGAGAACGCCGTGACTGGGTGAAAAGCATAGTTTCAGTATTTTGCTGCCAGGTGGCGCGGGTCTCGCCCAAAATTGTCTAAGTTTGAGATTTTTGTCGAAGGGTGCAAAACGTTGATCCAGATTTTTGGTGATTTTTCTAGTAATAAGTATTTTTTATATACTTCATATATTCATCAGGATCAACTCGAATCTTCTTGCACTGTTTGACGAAGTTGTAGGGAATTAAATTTCCTACAAGAATCTTTCACTTGGACAATTTTGTGCGAGACCTGTGCCACCTACTGCCAAAATTCTGAAACGATGTTCTCCCCATATATTTTAACCCTCTAACGCCCAGAGCTGTTTGCTTATCGTAAAAATAGTAAATAGCTAAATTTTGGTACAAAATTGCAGGAAATACTTTACTTTAACCCATAAACATCGAATTGGTGCAAAAAAGTTTAATTTGAAGTGGTGCACCAGAGCACCATCAGGAAGATGAGCAACTTTTTTTAAAATCACAAAATCTCGTTTTCTTGAAAGCTATTGGTTCAGTTGTTTGAAAATGCTTCGAATTGTGTTAAAAACTACTTATTCTTGTTTGTAAGACCATATTTCTGAAGTATGAATTACAAATTCTAAAATCTCTGCATTTTCAGATTTCTTTGATTGGCTCATTCAAAACTCACAAACAACCATTTTCATGAAAAATAAGGAAAATAATAAAACCATCGGTCTAATAACAATGTTTTGTCTTGTTTATGAATAGTCAAAACGTTTATAAACTTTTGTTTTGGTAAAAATAAGCTTTTTCTGTAATTTAGAAAAAAAGTGCTCCTAATTATTTAGTTCATATGCCTAGGTGGTGCTCTGGTGCACCACATGAAAAAGGTTGAAAAACACTCAAAATTGGTCCAAACTCACAATGTTATTCACAGGGGTTCTTGTCCAAGGTTCAAATGATAGCAAAACATTTTTTGTTTCATAAAATTTTGTGTTTGGTAATTTCTACGGGCTTTTGAAAACAGGTCTTATTTATTTCCCTAAATTTTGCCCATTTTTGTTTACATTTCGTACTGTAACTTTGCTTGTGCTTGACCAAATTTGATAAAATTTGGGGAGATGTTAGTATACATTCTACATGAACACCTGCAACTTAAAGCATAATGAAAAGTTTTGTCAGTTCCGAGATATTTGAGTTCAAAGTTTTGGTGCTCTGGAGTAACCATGGGCGGGAGAGGGTTAACCTTAACCGATTTGGCTCAAAATTGGCACAGTTACTTATTAGTGCCTAAACAAGTCGAGCCAGGGGGTATCTCCTCGGTTATTCCAAAATTTTACATTTTTCTTGTCACCCTAATATGCAACTGTTTTTGAGTAGATATAAAATTTACCTTTTTCTGGATTAATTTTATCCATTTGTTCTGCATTTGCTATTCCCAAGCCGCCACTAAAAAGTACTGGCTTTACATATTCGATTCGCGAGCCCTGTTCTGTAACAATGCCGAAAGAAATAGTGAATCCGGTAACAACAGGCTCTCCAAACTTATTTCCGTAGTCGGAGGTACCATTGCTGGCCTCAATCAATATCGTAAGCGGTGTAGAAAATGAAGCAGGATAATTCAGTTTTGTCTCGTAAGGAAGGCTATAGCCCGGAATATTAAGCATTCCCACGCAATACCCCACAGTTCCTGCAATGGGTAATCCGCCTCTGCCGATGCTTTGAACGTCTCGAATCCTACCGCCTGTACCGGTGGTTGCTCCACTGAAAGGAGACAATGCTGTTGGCATATTGTGAGTTTCCGCCGTAAAGATCAAATCAGATTTAACCGTTTTTGTTTCCAGCTTTCCACATTCGGTGAAGCTGCTAGCATGCAATGTTTTATGAGTAAATCCTTTGATAGCGCTGCTGTTGTCACTGAACTTGACAGTGTTGTTCGGATTTGACGATTTTTGCGTATCAATAATTTGCTCTATCAATGATTGCTTTTCTTCTACGCCATCGAGAAAAATTTTTCCTCTAAAGAACCAATGCCGTGAGTGTTCACTGTTGCATTGAGCACAGTCAAATAACTCAACGTTTGTTGGATTGCGTTTCAATAAACTTTGAAAAAGCCGCGTATAGTAATTAATGTCCCATTCATCAAACGCAAGACCTGCAACAGATAAAGACAATTAAAACAATAGAAAATACTTAAGGTGAAGCTGTCAATCAGTTCTAGTGAAAATTGATCATCAGTCTAAAATGCTCTGTAACGTCATGATTAGAATTCCCGGATGCTTCGAAACCTGGACACCTCATCTTGTTTAATCAATTATTTGGATATAAGTTCGCAATATGAATGCCAAAACTGTGTTATTTGATGAATTCTAACATCAACTTTCATTTAAAGTTTGTTTGAAGGCTGTAGTTAATGTCAAAATAATAAAATAATAGTAGTTTATGCAACAAGTTGCAAAAAGAGGATTTTTTCAGCACGAGTCGTACATTTATCCAACGAGGTTCACCGAGTTGGATAAATACGAAGAGTGCTGAAAAAATCAAGTTTTGCAACGAGTTCCATACAACATTTTTTGCAATTCCGATAAACACCAACTGGGTGTAATTTTTAGTCAAATGTTCACGTATTTTGTCAATAATTCGTTTAAACCAAAAAAATGTTGAAAAGTGTTACTTTTCAAAACAAGTGCTGAAAAGTTCAACTTTTCAGCACCCATTTCAGTGCTGAAAAGTAGAACTTTTCAGCATTTATTTTAAAAAGTGTTGCTATTCGATTCTGTTATTTTTGGTACAGAAAAGTAGGCTATTTCGTCGTTCAAGAATGACAGGAAAAGTAAGTAGTTTCACGACGGAATTGCAAAAAATAAATTTATAAGTTTACAAAAAATGTGAAACTTTTCCATGAAATATGTCAAGCAAAACAATGGAAAGGGGCCAATGCGAGTTTGTAAACAAAGAGTCTATTCTGCTCACGTCAGTGGATGTTTACATTAGAAGTGAGCAGGATAGACTCTTTGTTTACAAACCTACATTGGCCCCTTTACATTGTTTTGCTTGATTTCATAGGCGTCCGAAGCACCGGGAAGGCAAAGCAAAAATGTGTGGTTTTGATTTCCTTAAATTCAAGCAAATTTTTATATAAAATATCGATTGTTTTGATGTTAACAGCTTATTTAAGACCTAAAGAATGCCATTCACTAACATTTCAGTTCGGTAGTCGTGTTTTTTCGTGCTCTATCGAGTTGTGTTTGGCGCGTTTTTCACGGCGATTCCAAGGCGTGTGCGAGCGGACAAGCCCGTTCCGGTGGTCAGAGGAGCCACAATCTGGTCGTCGTGGACACGGCGGCGGTGCAGCGGCGGAGAAGAAACGAGTTATTTGTTATTTTTATTTTATTGTCCATCCGACATTTATCTGTCTTAATGGACTGGGTGGTAAAAGCCCGTTCGAGTTGGATCGCTAAATTCGCCACTCTCGAATAGGCACAAAATCCACCTTTTTTTAAACATGGCCGAATCAGAGCAGCAGCAGCAGGAGGAGTGAGCAGCAGCGGCTGCTGAGGCAGCTGAGACGAGAGACGGTCGTTGGCCGGTGGAATCGGCCCCGGAGAGTCGACTGCGGTCGGCGGACCAGTTTTCGGCCAGGCCAGGTCGGAGACAACCCCCGTTGTTTGTGTGGCTGGCAGCAGGCAGCACAACAACAACAACAAGCGCGCACAAACAAGTTTCCCGCGCATCCCGCTGCGGGCGGCAGCCAGTGCACAGTGGTCCAGATCGCAAAATTAAAAATGGATAAGTTTTGGAGCTTTGGTGTCTTGAGAAGAGTTGTTGCATATGAAAAGGGGCAACTTTTGGTTTGGTTGAAAATTAGGGTGGTTCACGATTAGGGTGATTTTGGAAATCTAACTTTACAGGAATATTTTTGGGATTTTTTTCGTCTTCTAGAAAGTTGACGGGCTTGCCAATCCAAGCAACTTTGTTGAAGACACCAAAATTTTATCTCGTAATCTACGCCTTCTACGACCAAATTTATAGAAAGCATCTGAGCAAAACTTCAAAAATCAGTTTTTTTAACGTGGCAATTCAGGGTTAAGTTTTAGAGAAAAGTGTTATTCGGGGCACTTTTAGAGCTCTAAAAAATTAACATTTTTACTATCTGACAAGTCAATTTGGACTTAAGGGTCAAATGTTACAGCGATTTTAAGGTAAAAAAGATGCAAATTTAAAACTTAAATATCTCGAAAAGGCGCAAGCCAAATTTTAAGCACTATGTTGCATTTGGAAGAGAAAATCCAGCACTACAAACGCTGAGAAAATCTCAGGGGTGTTTTTCTTTAAACTTGAGATATCTTTATTTGAAAAAGTCTAATTTTCAAGGGAAAACCTTATGGGACCACCCTAACGAATTTCGAAAATTGTCCAAATATATGTTTTTCCATGTAATTTTGCCCGCTGAATCTGAATCTGCCCTCAGAATTGACCCAAAGTGTCGAAAAATCGATTTTTGGTCATATTTTGGGTTTCCATGAAAAATTATCATTTGAACCCAAAATATGACCAAAAATCGATTTTTCGACACTTTGGATCAATTCTGAGGGCAGATTCAGATTCAGCGGGCAAAATTACATGGAAAAACATATATTTGGACAATTTTCGAAATTCGTTAGGGTGGTCCCATAAGGTTTTCCCTTGAAAATTAGACTTTTTCAAATGAAGATATCTCAAGTTTAAAGAAAAACACCCCTGAGATTTTTTTCAGCGTTTGTAGTGCTGGATCTCTTCTTTCAAATGCAACCTAGTGCTTAAAATTTGGCTTGCGCCTTTTCGAGATATTTAAGTTTTAAGTTAAAATTTGGCTTGCGCCTTTTCGAGATATTTAAGTTTTAAATTTGCATCTCTTTACATTAAAATCGCTGTAACATTTGACCCTTAAGTCCAAATTTACTTGTAAGATAATAAAAATGTTCGTTTTTTAGAACTCTAAAAGTGCCCCGAATAACACTTTTCTCTAAAACTTAACCCTGAATTGCCACGTTGAAAAAAACTGATTTTTGAAGGTTTGCTCAGATGCTTTCTATAAATTTGATCGTAGAAGGCGTAGATTACGAGATAAAATTTTGGTGTCTTCGACAAAGTTGCTTGGATTGGCAAGCCCGTCAACTTTCTAGAAGACGAAAAAATTCCCAAAAATATTCCTGTAAAGTTATATTTCCAAAATCACCCTAATCGTGAACCACCTTAATTTTCAACCAAACCAAAAGTTGCCCCTTTTCATATGCAACAACTCTTCTCAAGACACCAAAGCTCCAAAACTTATCCATTTTTCGGAAAATCCATTTTCCACTTAATTTTGCGATCTGGACCACTGTGCAGTGCGGCCAGTTCGGCGGTGAGTGCGAAAGGTGAGTTTTTTTCTTTGTGTTAAAGCGGTATACGCACAGAGCGAGTTGTGGCGCTATAACCACGGCAAATAGTGTCCAGGGCATTCGTGGAAATACAATGTCCCATCCCAGAGGGTCCCGGAGTACCAAACCTTCTTAGCATGGTGCTCCCAACGAATATAACCAAATCTCGGAGCGTATGGTGGTGTGTCCCCACGCTTCTTCCTCCCCTGTCGATTCAGAATTGTGTTGTTGTTCGAACACTCAGTGCTCAAACTCAACCCAATTACGAATCATCTCTGCGATATGGCTTTACGCAGTAGGCCTGGCCGCTTTAACGCTTGTGATGTTTCAATGCATTCTAATGCAATGGCGCACTGCAAATGTTAATAAATGACAAGAAGAGTGCTAGGCGTCATCTAACCTAAGGCACTCTCCAGGATCCCTTCGAAAGATTGGCTGCGCTAGGGTCTGATTAGATTAGATTAGATTTGTGTTAAAGCGGTATACGCACTTCGGAAGGAATCGGTCAAGAAAAATTTCAAATGGGCAACAGCGGCAGAGTAAGCAAGCCAGAGAGGGTGAAGAAAAGCCCCAAGAAATCGTTCCCTCTACTTTGTTCTGCTGTTCGTAAAGCTGTTTCTTGACCCCCTTTTTTCACGAACTTATTTTTATTAGGTCCTTTTAGGTGCTGAGACCAAGTTAGGACCGGGAATCTACATTTTGAAGTTTAATCTAAAAATAATTAAACATCAAACAAAATAACTGTGGACAAGGTATCAACGGCTCGAGAAGCAATCTGGTTGGTTCACTCAAAACCGTCAGAACCATTTCCAAAATTTTGGAAAACGGTATTCGGTGGTCTTCAGGCTGCCCATTCTGCCTCGAAACAGCAGGCCCCGGCTTGGTGGTTGAGACTGGAGGAAACATACGGTTGAATGCTGCCGCTCCCGGTTGTGGCAGACGAGTTTCTGTTGGTGGATTTCCGGTTTTCGCACTCTGTGTTTTGCTGGATTTCTTCTTGATTTTCTTTTTTCGCTTTGGGCCTCCTCCTGGTGTAGAATAGACGAGTTCTTCTTCGGTGGCTTCCTCCTCCGATTGTGGGTCTTCTTCCGCAAGGACGGCGTAGTGGTTCTCGACTTTGCTGGTCTTCACGATCTCTGCAAAAGACCGCTTGGATCGCTTACTTATCTCCTGCTTCAATTTGTCCGACCTCTCCTGGTACTTCGGACAGCACCGAGTTTCGTGCACTGCTCCTCCACAAATCAAGCACTTAGTTGGTACTGCTTTGCACTGGTCAGTCTGGTGATTTTCTCCGCACTTACCGCAAATCGTTTTGTTGTTGCAAAAAGCCTTGGTGTGCCCCAGCTTTTGGCAGTTGCTGCAGCTCATAACTTTCGGGAAATACAAGCGAACTGGCAGGCGGAGCACGTTGCCGATTTCCAGATAGTCGGGCAGTGCTGTGCCAGCAAAAGTTACTCGGTACGAGTTCGTTGGAACGAACTTCTTGTTCTCCCCCTCGCCATCAGAATTGCCCATCTGCCTCACCTCAATGACCTGGACCGTCGGAAGGTTCTTTCTTTTGAAGAGGCCAACTCCCTTCAAAACTTGTTGCACCGTAAGATGATCTTCACTGACCACGCCGTCGATCTCCACCGAACGCGCTGGGATCCAAACTCGGTATTCGACGCAGAATTTCGGGTCACAAACAATTCCGTTTGCCTCCTTCGCGTTGTTGAGAGCAACTCGTAGCTTGTTCCGGTGGAGCTTCGTCACTTCTGTCACGCCCGAGTAGTGCTTTTCCAAGTCCGCCGCAATCCGCATCACGTTCAGGGGCTTGGACTTCGGCCGGAAGAAAACGAACCACAGTCCTCATGGATGGTCATGGTACTTGCGAACGCGCGGGGTTGGTTGACTCGATTCCGAAGACTTCTCCACCTTCTTGTCCGTTGCCGGCTGCTTCTCCGCCTGAAACCCGTCCGGTTTCTCAGACACACTCTCCTTGGTAACGCTGTTCCAGTAAAACAACTTCCCCTCCTTTGTCCTTTGTTCCGTCCACTCACTTTCCGCCTTCGCGGCCGCCGCCATGGCCGTCGGCGAAGGTAAACAAATCACCGTCAGAAAAAGCGCGCGAAATGCGAACTAGCTCAAGAGACGACCGCTCGCGGCTAGAGCTGACGACTGAATATCTCTTGACCCCTTTCCTTCCGATCAGCGTACTAGCCTTAACGCACAAATTGACGATTTTGTAGAAAACATTTGGACGACACTGTAGTAGAGATTCATGTACTTTTCTGTTGTATGTTTGTAGTTGTTTTAGTACATGTGGCATAATGTTTTGTAGAGTCTTCCCGGTCTAGGAGCATAGCTTGCTCAGAACTCCAAGAATCTAGACCAATGACTTCTGACCAGACGGTCGACCGGGACAGACACAGCAGAAACAAGATAAGTAAAGTTTACCCGTCCACAAACATTGTCTTTTTGAACGCAAAGCGGAATAAAGTCGTCCCTTAACTCTACGCGTATTTTTTGACTCACCGAACATCTCAGACACAGGACCACATCCAACGCTTGGAATGTGCGTCAACATTTTTTGGTCCTTCGAGCACCGGATGTGTCGGGATCGTTTTGGTGAAGGGCAGTAGAGTTGCGCGTTGATGGAGTTCCGCGAAGAAAGTCCCGTCCAGAAGATGGCTAGCGTCGCCAGTTCTGTTCTGTCCAGTACCGTGAAGTTTCCCAGCCAATTTCCGTCCAAACCTGTTTGTATCGTCCTGTGAGCTGAAAGCATAAACATTGGCTGAAGCAAAACCGTAGTTTGCAAAAGTGAAAACATCCCGAATTTGACCGCTGGGAATCCCGTCAGAAGATCCGCCATTTCTGATCGAAGAAGCTCCATTGTGTCCAGTAGTTCTATTCCGCCATCGTGATATGGCCACTACGCGACGAAAATCCCGTGAACTTGACCGCGAACCGAACAAAACCCGTCGAAAACCGTAAAACTATTCCGTTCCATTCACAAGCAAAACAAAACCGTCGGAAAAACTGAAACGTCAGTAGAACTGTCAGTGCGCTACAACTTTCGAAGATCGAAGTCAGTGCGAAGAAGGTGTGACTTTTCGGTGAACGAATCTGCAGAAAGTGTTTCGAAAAGTCTGCAAGAAACAATTGGTCGTGAGAAGAAAAGTGTCGTGGAAAATTCGTGATGGAGAAAACGCCATGTTGTGGAGAAGAAAATGGCGTCTTGTGATTTACTTGCCAACCATTGTCGTTCGGCACACGAGTTTCCGCACTTATGAACACTTTCCGGGAGAAAATGTGCGCAGAAGTTTGTAGTGCGATTCCTTTCCTGCCACAATTCGAGAAACTACCCTAGTTCCACAGACTTTTGTTCGATCCCGTCAACCTTGCCAGTGCCCTGTTTGAAAAATGTCGCACGTCGTACAAGCTGTCGCGCGGTTTTGATTTTACCGTTTCGATATCGATTGGTCGAAAGGACGACAAACGTACGACAAACACTCGACATGCCCGACATAGAGGTTTCTACGTGCGCATGTATTGCGTGTACGTACACAAAAAAGATTGAGGTTAAATTTTGTCCGGCCAGCAAAATCAGATGGTGCGCTAGTGTGCGTACGCGAAACGTCATAAAGCTCTATTGTTTTTTCCATCGATTTTCCTTCAATTCGACGTCACGATTTTCGTCGACGCAAACAGTTTGACAGTTCTCTTCAGTTTATCTTGTTCGGACTTGATTGCAACCGAATCGAACCAGCTGTCCTTCCTTTTGGGATTTGGTTTAGGAGCCTCGAAGATTTTGGACGATTTTCGACGGATAATAGGTAAGTTTAGTTCTAGATTGAGATTTTTTTGCGACGAAATGTTCCGGGGTGCGCGAGCGACCGAATCAAAGTGTCTTGTATTTCAGATTTCGGTCTTCGTGGCGGTGGAGGAGGACGAGAAGGAGGACGGGACGGGAAGGAACCGGTTTGCGATCGAGGAAGGTTGGTGTTTGGTGTTTTACTTTCCGCGGGAGGTGGCGGCACATACCTGATGAAACTGGTGAGTCATGTTTTAAGTATGAAATTGTATTAAATTCAAAACCTCAAAACATCAAAATTGTTATCTAACGTGGATTAGATTATTCAATAATTCCAAACTAAAGAAAAATCAAAATTACTAGAATTTAAACAATCTTAAACACTAAAACTGTGAAATTCTAAAGTTTTCATTCTTAATTTTAAAATTCTAGTATTTCAAAATTATAGAATGCAAGAATTTGAAAACTAAAAATTCCTTTGAATTCATGTATTTGTGTAAATTGTTAATATTATTAAATTATAGAATTTAATAATTCATAAAAATTTTGATTCTGAAAAATCTGAAATTCTAAAATATTTAAATTCAGAAATTGAAAAAGATCTCAAATACTAAAATTCTTTAATTTAAAAAAACTTAAATTGTTAAATTCTAACATTGTTAAAATTCTTATATTTCCAAAATCTAAATGTCGTTCGTCATATTTAGAATTAGAGTTAAGAATTCAAAAATTCTAAAAATTATGAGTTTACAATTCTTAAACAAAATTACAATTCAAATTTGTTTATAGATTTATATTTTGAATTCTTAAAACTTTAAAAATTCGAAAAATTATAAAAATAATAAAATAAGAAATTTTCAAAAAATTCTGAGACTTCTTGAAACTTCTAAAATCTTTAAATAACTTTAAGAACTATTAACTTTTGCAATATTTTTAGGATTATACAATGATAAAAAAAATAAATTTGTTCTATCAAATATTAGAAATTTTAAAAATAACGCGAACGGAATTCGATGATTTATGAATTTCAAAATTTTAGAATTTCAGAATTTTAAAATTTTAGAATTTTAGAATTTTAAAATTTTAAAATTTTAGAATTTTAGAATTTTAGAATTTTAGAATTTTAGAATTTTAGAATTTTAGAATTTTAGAATTTTATAATTTGATAATTTTATTAATTTTATAATTTTATAATTTTATAATTTTATAATTTTATAATTTTATAATTTTATAATTTTATAATTTTATAATTTTATAATTTTATAATTTTATAATTTTATAATTTTATAATTTTATAATTTTATAATTTTATAATTTCATAATTTAAAAATTTTAGAATTTTAGAATTTTAGAATTTTTGAATTTTAGAATTTTAGAATTTTAGAATTCTATTAGAACGATATTTTTTAAATTTCTAATATCATATATCCCAAATTCCAAATTTTATTATATTGTATGATCCTTAAAAATCTTCAGAGTTTTAGAGTTCTTAAAATATTTTAAAGAATTTAGAAATTCGAAAATTTTAAAATCTTAAATTTTAAACAATTTAAAATCAAAAAAAAATAGCAAACATACATACTTAAATTTGTTAAAAATTAAATTCTTGTAATCTCGGATTTTAAAATTAGTTGCGATTTTAAATCATTTTTTTTAATGTCTTAATTTTAAATTTATTTTAATGTTTAAAATACATTTTTGAAATTGTTATATAATTATTATTTAAGTATGAATTTAATTTATAAATTGTTTCCCATTAAAGTAATTTGGCAATTGTCACAGTGTATATTAAGAAGCTATTCTAGTCATTCCTAATGTAAACGTCAACGTTATCTTTTTTCAGGGAACAAACACGTACTCCACAATCCAAGCCACAATCCCACGTTATCTCGTACTCCGGTAACCATTAATCCGTCTGAGATCCAAGATTGGCGTCGCATCCGGGTAAAACTTTGATCAGCTCGTCGAGAAGCAAAAGTCCAACACCAACATCCAAGCCGGAAGCTGCGATCAAGGCAAATCCGAGACCATCTGGAGAAAGCCAAGATGGATAAGAATCGGCGATCCGGAAGTTAAATTTAGTGAAAAAGTGAATATTATAGTGAAATTAGGTGTGTTTCAATAAAAAATTAAATAAAAAAACAAAACAACAGTTTTTTCAACAGCAACATAACCTAAAAATCCGAAATGACAGCACACGACAATAGCAGGACATCCTAAATAACAAAACCGTGCGACGTCGGTCGAATGTCGCACGACAATGTCGTACAATTTCGATTATCGATCGCACGACAAATACGACATTTTGGTGCAAAAACGTATGACATTCGCGCGAAAGTCGCACGACATTGTCGTGCGACGTCGTACGATTGCATGGACGACAAACGACGGACGTCTGACGGACTTTTCAGTCAGGGTGTGGACGAACCTTGCTTTCGAAGAGCAGTGAGACGAGAAAGTGAGCAAGAAATGAGAAGTGAGATCGGCAAAACGTAAACATTGGCAGTGAAAGAAGATGCAGTTCGATCGTCGCTGCATTCGTTCGGTCGGTTCGCGAAGGAGGAAAAGTGCCAGTTTTCCGCGAAACTGCAACCGTGCAGTTCGATACGTCGTGTGGGAACGTTTCGGTCTGTGTGCGATGCTTGGCTGAAGAAAGCCACAAAAAAAAAAGTGTTTTTGAGGTGCGATCCGCACCATCCGTCGATTGTGGAGCGACCAGTTTGAAGAACGGTGCACTTGGTGCATCGCGCGGTCGCAGAAGAATATTCTGTCCGTAGCAGAGTTTGAAGAGGACCGTAAGAAGTGCAGTGTTCGTTAAAACGGTCAGAGAAAGCTGGTCGCATAGAAGTCCGACCAGCAGTGCACACACAATCACACGCACACCCAGCTGCAGTTTGTGTTCTGCGAGCAGCAGAAAGTGCCGGTGGCGTCGTAGGGGCGCTTTCCGTGTGCGCATTTGTTGCGAACGAGTGCGGTTTGGATGCAGCTGAGGATCGGTGCCGTGTTGCGGTATAGTATGCAGACCATAGGCGTCGCGAGGGCGCTGAGACGTGCAGCAAGAACAACGGCAAGTTGCTGCAATTCGTTGCAGTTCCGGATCGGCGATCAACACCAGCCAGCCGGTCAGCGCGTCAAATGCTGACAGGAGGATCCAGCTTAAAGCCTCAGGGGCGGCGCGTTCGTGGTCGGACGGCCCAGAACATCCCCCCACCATCAACCTGAGTTAAGTATTCTCTTCAATTATTTAGTTGACCAGTTGCTTAGTGCACTTCAACTATCAGGTTCGGTGTTGCTGGATTTCTCGTCAGCTCAGCGTAGGCGTGCAACGAGTGTTCTTCGAGTTGCACCTGTACCATCGTCATCTGCATTCATCTCGGCTGACCTACCGTCCCGGTCAGCACAGCGTTCGAGACCAAGTGTTCGAGGTTCCAGCACTTGGCCTTAGGGGCAGCGCCGCAGGACAGGACGGGACTTAGCTGCTGCCCCACCGCCATCCTAAGTTAAGTAGATCTTTGTTTTGAACTCGACCAGTCGCTTAGCGCTTTCTACTTAGGTTTGGCGTGGCTGGAACCAACAACTGTAGGCGAACTCTTTCACCATCGATGATCCGTCGTTTACTGACGTTTACGGACTACCATCGGAGACTTCGCAGTCGGACGGACTGCTGGAGGTGATTTACTGTCTCGCGAGTCGGACGGACTCGTGGAACGTTGTTTTTGATCTGCGCTGCCTGCGCAGAAGTGCCAACGAACTCCCACAGTCGGACGGACCTGTCACCTGTCATCTGTCACCTGTCATCTGTCACCTGTCATCGTGTTGTTGGACGCGATAAACGTCACCAAAGATTTGGTTCGGTGTTGGGCATCGAACACAACCAGTATCGAGTACGCCGCAGGCCAGTGGGCCTCCCGTACGGCTGACAGACGACGTCGGCCTCCTTGTACCTGTCGTAAGCTTCCTGTTAAGAATCTCCTCCGGGGAAGGAGATGGATTCGTGATCCAGTAGACTTCTCCTCTTGGGCAAGATTCCGTTTGGACCACCTTCGTGGTGGTAATGCTGACGTTTTGGTTCGTCGTTCAGTGGAATTTCCTGTCCGTTTTGGTCCACCATCCTGTGAAATCCCGTTTCCCGAGCATGGGTAAATAACAAGGGAAATGCGCAATAATACCTTTCTCTGGTATCAATACCAAATTTTGGTATTCCTGGACCCTTTAAAATTTGTCTGGAGGATCATGCAAGAGCAAAATGTGGTATCATACCAATTTAAGGTATTGTTTTGATATTGCAAAATTGCATAATTTGTCAATGGTCGAACACCACATTTTGGTATTCTTTTGGTATTACTGTATTTTATCAAATTCCTCTGAAACTATGGGAAAATTTTGTCCAATTTTGACAAAATAATTAATTTTGCGCTAAAATGATGTCTCAAAGCGAATGCTTTAATTTAAAACCGGAAATTTCAAACTTGATTTTAAACATTTTTGATATACCCCTTACAGAAATGACTTGAAATTGTGGAAAATTTTCTAAGTCAGGATGGCACATTTTGGTATTATTTTAGTATTAAAGTGTTTTATCAAATTCCTCTGAAACTATGGGAAAATTTTGACCAATTTTGACAAAATAATTAATTTTGCGCTAAAATGATGTCTCAAAGCGAATGCTTTCATTGAAAACCGGAAATTTCAAACTTGATTTCAAACATTTTTGATATACCCCCTACAGAAATGACTTGAAATTGTGGAAAATTTTCTAAGTCAGGATGGCATGTTTTGGTATTATTTTGGTATTGAAAGGTTTCATCAATCAATCATCAATTTTCTCTGAAACTATGGGATTTTTTTTACCAATTTGGACAAGATAATAAATTTTTTTTTTTTGAAAAAAAATGTTAAAGCTGGTTTTAACATTTTTTGATATACCCATTACGATTTTTTTTTAAATTGTTGAAATTTCTAACCAAATACTTTGAAAAACGAGTCAATCGAAAGATTATTGAATTTTGGTGAATTTCAATCCAGTTTCATTTTAATAACACTTATTTTTCAATCTTGTTATTTTTCAGAAGCTTCAACAACTTCAAACACAGGCCGTTCATCAATGACAAATGCATTCGGTGTGGTGAAGAATATCACTAAGAACAACATGGAATCATCAGGTGAGTAGATTTGGCTGTTGCATATGGATCATTTCCGTTTTTTCACTCACTGCAACTGCTGCACTAAAAATGGTATGAAAATACCAAATTTTGGTATTACCTACTTGTGCAAATATCAGCGACCAAAATGTGCTCTTGGTTGCCCAGTAATAGATGGTAAAATACCATGAAATCATACCAAAATCATGTATGTAGAAGACAACAGGATTACCAAAAATGATTTTCCAAGGGCGCGGGAATACCTAAAATTAAAACCATGGCAATACCAAGTTTTGGTATACAAGCAATGTTCAAAAATCCAGAAGACCTCAACTTGGTATTGAAATGGTTTTATTTTGAGATATTATTTTACCCTTGGAATAACATGGTTTGGTTTTGTTGTGCCCTTCTACATACAAGACTTTGGTATGATTTCATGGTATTTTACCATCTATTACTGGGCAACCAAGGGCACATTTTGGTCGCTGTTATTTGCCCAAGTAATACCAACATTTGGTATTCCCGTGTTATTTACCCCATGCTCGGGTTGGTCCACTTTACGACGAAATTTCCGTTTGGTCCACATCTGTGGAAATCCTGCCATTTCTGCATGGCTTGCAGGACGGTTTCTTCCTGGGCGTTCACAGGAGAAACTGCTTAGCGGTTGCTCAACTGGAGCAACAACCTTCACGGTCGTGTGAAGCCGTTCTGATGAGCCTCTGTCCACCCGCAAAAGGTTACCAGCCCCGTTCTTTAGCATCAGAACATCCGTCGAACGCAAATGGAAGTCACGAACCCCCACCAAGCTTACACAGTCGTTTTGGAAACCAGATTGATCTCTCCCACATTCGTGATCGACCACCAGCAGTCGGTCTCATGACGTCAACATCCGGTTCGCTCCGCAGGAGTGGACACTTTTGTCACCTTCCTCTCTGGGCTCGCGATGAGGAAGTTTTCGAGTCTGTCCGCGCAAGGGGGACTACACTCCACGGACGGTGGAGTGCCGTATGAGTAACAACGACGTCATGGTAAACGGGACACCAGGTCCCACATTCGGTCTACGGACATCTACCCGAGCAGGGGTAAATAACACGGGAATACCAAATTTTGGTATTATTTGGGCAAATAACAGCGACCAAAATGTGCTCTTGGTTGCCCAGTAATAGATGGTAAAATACCATGAAATCATACCAAAATCTTGTATGTGGAAGGACACAACAATACCAAACCATGTTATTCCAAAGGTAAAATAATACCACAAAATAAAATCATTTCAATACCAACTTGAGATCTTCTGGATTTTTGAACATTGTTTGAATACCAAAACTTGGTATTGCCATGGTTTTAATTTTAGGTATTCCCGCGCCCTTGGAAAGTCATATTTTGGTATTCCTGTGATCTTCCACATACAAGATTTTGATATGATTTCATGGTATTTTACCATCTATTACTGGGCAACCAAGAGCACATTTTGGTCGCTGGTATTTGCAAAAGAAATACCAAAATTTGGTATTTTCATACCATTTTTAGTGCAGCAGTTGCAGTTAGTGAAAAAACGGAAATGATCCATATGCAACAGCCAAATCTACTCACCTGATGATTCCATGTTGTTCTTAGTGATATTCTTCACCACACCGAATGCATTTGTCGTTGATGAACGTCCTGTGCTTGAAGTTCTTGAAGCTTCTGAAAATAAAAAGATTGAAAAATAAGTATTATTAAAATGAAACTGGATTGAAATTCACCAAAATTCAATAATCTGTCGATTAACTCGTTTTTCAAAGTATTTGGTTATCCCAACTTAGAGAAATTTCAACGTTTTAAAAAAAATCTTAGTGGGTACATAAAAAAATTAAAATCAGCTTTAACATTTTTGGGTTTCACGTCCTTTTTGCGCAAAATTAATTATCTCATCAAAATTTATAAAAAAAATTGCCCATAGTTTCAGAGGAATTTGATGAAATCTTTCAATACCAAAATAATACCAAAATGTGCCATCCTGACTTAGAAAATTTTCCACAATTTCAAGTCATTTCTCTAGCGGGTATATCAAAAATGTTTAAAATCAAGTTTGAAATTTCCGGTTTTCAATTAAAGCATTTGCTTTGATACATCATTTTAGCGCAAAATTAATTATTTTGTCAAAATTTTCCCATAGTTTCAGAGGAATTTGATAAAATACTGTAATACCAAAAGAATACCAAAATGTGCCATCCTGACTTAGAAAATTTTCCACAATTTCAAGTCATTTCTCTAGAGGGTATATCAAAAATGTTTAAAATCAAGTTTGAAATTTCTGGTTTTCAATGAAAGCATTCGTTTTGAGGCATCATTTTAGCGCAAAATTAATTATTTTGTCAAAATTGGTCAAAATTTTCCCATAGTTTCAGAGGAATTTGATAAATCACTGTAATGCCAAAAGAATACCAAAATGTGGTGTTCGACCATTGACAAATTCTGCAATTTTGCAATATCAAAACAATACCTTAAATTGGTATGATAGCACATTTTGCTCTTGCATAATCCTTAAGAAAAATTTTAAAGGGTCCAGGAATACCAAAATTTGGTATTGATACCAGAGAAAGGTATTATTACGCATTTCCCTTGTTATTTACCCATGCTCGGGTAGTTGAACCAGACACTGCGTTCGGTAACCACCTGTCGGCGTACTGGCCAAAAAGCAGTACGAGAAGGAGAAGTCAACCAGTCGATCAGTGGCAACACGCCCACCACCAGTACCAGTAGCAGTCATGCTCGGAGCAGCACATTCGTCAGTCAGCCTGCCATCGCAGAACATCCTCGTGGTAAGCCGCACGCACTCCAAGAATACGACACGTTTGCCCCCGCCGTTCACCGGCCAAAAAAGTGATTGTGTAAAGTGAACACGTGTTAAAAAGCCCTATACCGCAACGCCTCGCACATCCAACGAGAACGTGGTATCAGTCCGTAGGAGGTCCTCGTTCAAAAACCTCTGAGCAAGTGGACGCTGACCTTAGGGGAAATCCGGTCCTGTGACCGGTCGCCTGGCCTACAGCGTGCCAAGTGGACACTCTCTGGGTGCACTTGTCACAGTACGCCAGTGGGTTCGATAAAACCCTGAGACATTAGAGCCCACCGACGGCAGTTCTAACATTGGCTACGTGGGGATTCTCGTTGTGATCTTCTCGACGCACTTGAACCGAGAAGATAAGTTGCTTTCGACCTGCTGCGACCACCGGCCACGTGATCCTGGTCCAGACCGCGCGCCCAGCGCGGCCGAACATCAATCACTGAACGGGGTGAGCAGATCATCACCGCAGCCACCTGCGGCTTGCTGAACACCGTTCGAGAAACGCAGCTAGCAGATCAGCCCGCAGCCACCTGCGGTTTGCGTCGCGAATCCCGGTGAGCAGAGTATCCCGCAGCCATCTGCGGCTACCCGAACGCGCGCTGCACCAGCTGTTCGCGCGACACGACCAGGGAGAACCGACACCATGAACTCGCGAAACAAGGTCAGATAGAAACTGCATGCAAATCAGAGTCCCTCAAGTTCCCCCCAAATACTGTAACTTGGACCAAATAAACCCCATGGTACTTCTGTTCATCCCCAAACTTGCGTTTTAACTTATTGCGCGATAAAGAACTATTTGGTTTTGATTATTCTTTCCGCTCTTGTTGATTTTGGGCATTATGCCGCCTTGTTATTGATTGACTCCTTTACCTGCCCTGAGCATTGACTAGTCGGGAAGTAACAGACCTCCCGCAGTACGGTCCCGAGACCGTACTGGCGCGAAAGCGGGAGCGTTTTAAAGAAAGGTTGAATCTGGCCTGGGTTTTGGATTTTGCAGACGTTGAGTTTGAGAATAGGGTTTTCCAAATTATTTTTAGTTGGTTCTTCCTTACCTCGACTTAGCTGAAGCGCACCCGCACCACCCCCTTAACTGTTACACTTGCAGAATCCGCAATTTGCGAGACGAGACTGCTGATCGCATGTGTGTTATATTTTTTATATCGATTAAACTAATCAAAACAAAGCCCCCCCTTCCCCCTACCCACCCTCACAGAGAGCAGGGCAGGGCCAAATAGAGGTGGAGGCGTACTGATTGGGGTCAGGAAATGCCACACTTTTAGAAAGGTCACGCTCCCGAAACTAGGAGGAATCGAAGCAGTCGCAGTACAGGCCAGGATCAGAGGACTGGACATTTGCATTGTGTCCGTCTATGTTCCCCCACAGGTGTCGTTAACTCGACAAAAGTTGTGGGGTATGCTTGAGCTGTTGCAGGCACCGCGACTGGTTCTGGGTGACTTTAATCTTCACAGCACCGAGTGGGGAAGTCATAAAACAGACCTTCAAGCATATCTGATTCATGAACTGTGCGACGACTTCCAGATGACCCTCCTAAACAGGGACAAGCAAGTTACGCGGATTGCAACACCACCAACGTCAGCTACGTCCGGTACTAAGGCAAGTGCCATCGACTTGTCGCTCTGTTCCAACAGTCTGGTAGTTCTCTGTGACTGGAACGTGCTTCAAGATCCTCGTGGCAGTGATCATTTGCCGATCGCTATTCTGGTTAGCCATGGCCCACAGCAATCGACAACGGTGTAGATGCCTTACGATCTGACGCGAAATATCGACTGGAAACAGTACGCGGAGGCAGTCTCCATTGGAGTTGAGTTGCGAGCAGGGTTGGCACCGCTTGAAGAATATGCGTTTCTGGCTAATTTGATCTATGACAGTGTGATACAAGCTCAGACGAAACCCGTCCCGGGACCGTACATCCGAACGCGCCCTCCACTTCCCTGGTGGGACAAGGAGTGTACGGATATCTCGGCGGCCAGGTCTGAAGCTTATGTGGACTTCTGCAAGTGTGGAATCCGAGCGAACTTCCAAAAGTACAGAACTCTTGATCGCAGGTACAGTAATACTCTGAAGCGGAAGAAGCGAATGTACTGGCGGGAGTTCGTTGAAGGACTACCAGCAGATACGTCAATGAGCACTCTGTGGCGCGTTGCGAGGGCCATGCGTAGAGGTTCCGTTCCGAACGAGAGTGTGGAAAAATCGGACAAGTGGATATTGGATTTCGCCAAGAAGGTGTGCCCGGACTCAGTACCGACACAACCATCATTCGACGTTGTTGATGGGAGCGATTCTAATCCTCCCTTCTCGATGGTAGAGCTCTCCATAGCTCTATTGATGGTTAACAACACTGCTCCTGGTCCGGACAAGATCAAGTTCAGCTTGCTGAAAAATTTTCCGGACGTCGCCAAGCAGCGTCTGTTGAATCTGTTCAACACGTTCGTGGAGCAGAACATAATTCCACACGAATGGCGACAGGTCCGGGTGGTTGCCATTCAAAAGCCCGGTAAGCCGGCGTCCGACCACAACTCGTATCGTCCAATCAGCTTGCTGTCGTGTCTACGCAAGTTGCTGGAGAAGATGATCCTCGACCGCCTCGAACCATGGATGGAACGAGAGCACTTGCTGTCAGACACGCAGTATGGCTTCCGGAGAGGCAAGGGAACAAGCGACTGTCTAGCCTTGCTGGCCACAGGGATCGACATAGCCCGTGGTAAGAAACAGCAAATGGCTTCTGTCTTTCTAGACATCAAGGGTGCATTCGATTCAGTCTCCATCGAGGTGTTGGGAGTAAAGCTGCGGCGGAGCGGTCTCAATCCGACGATGTGCAACTTCCTCATCAACCTGTTGTCAGAAAAACACATGCACTTTGTGCAAGGTGATCTGGCAATCACCCGGATAAGTTACATGGGATTGGCTCAAGGCTCACGCCTTAGTCCATCCATGTATAACTTCTACGTCAGCGACATCGATGATTGCTTGACCGGAGACTGCACCCTTATACAGTACGCAGATGACGCAGTGGTTTCAATCGCTGCCAAGAAAGAAGTCGATCTGCTAGAACCCTTGCAATATACCCTGAACAACTTGGCCCATTGGGCAGTTGGAAAGGGTATTGAATTCTCTCCGGAGAAGACGGAACTGGTCGTTTTTACGGGGTAGCATGAACCGGCACATCTCAATCTTTCTATCTCGGGAAAGACTATCGAGCAGTCGGACCACTTCATGTACATGGGTACCATCTTCGACCAGAAGGAAACATGGGAAAAGCACATCAACTACCTTAAGCAAAAGTGCCTACAAAGAACTAGTTTTCTGCGCAGCGTCTCTGGCAACCGGTGGGGTGCTCATCCTTCTGACCTGCTTCAACTGTACAAGACAACGATACTCTCGGTGCTGGAATATGGCAGTTTCTGCTTCCAATCAGCTGCGAAATCACGCTTGTTGGTACTCCAGCGGATACAGTACCGATGTCTTCGCATTGTCTTGGGATGCATGCACTCAACTCACAACATGACCCTCGAGGTCTTCGCGGGAATGTTGCCTCTGCGAACTCGTTACTACGAACTGTCTTACCGGTTCCTGATCCGGTGTGATTACAGGAATAAACTGGTAATTGACAATTTTGAAACGTTGCTGAACCTTAACGTTGAGTCTCGGCGCATGCTTCTATATTATGACTTTATGTCATCGTGGGAGTGGAGCCCAAACACAACGGTACAGCGCACGCCACCGTTAACCAGCAGCACCCTGATTGGCTTCGACACGTCCATTAAAGCCGATACTCGCGGTATCCCAAACCATCTTCTGCTGGGAGTTGTACCGTCGATCTTCGCATCAAAGTACAACCATGTTCCTCCAAACAACAGATTCTTCACCGACGGATCCAAGCCCGACGGATGTACGGTCGGTTTACGTCGCAGAGTTAGCCGCGTTTTACTGCGCACTGTGAGTTATCGAGACCATACCACCTGACCACTACTTCATCTTCACCGAAAGCTTTAGCTCTGTTGAGGCTATCCGGTCTCTGAAGCCGACCAGGGAGTCTGCGTTTTTCCTCACGGAAATACGCAAGACTTTAAACAACCTGGCGGCTCAGTCCTTCAGCATCACGGTGGTGTGGGTCCGCGCTCATTGCTCGATTCCGGGTAATGAGAAAGCGGACTTGCTCGCCAAGAAGGGTGCTGAGAGTGGAGACATTTTTGAAAGGCCAATTAGCCTACAAGAATGCTACGGTTTTCGAGGCAGCGTGCGCTTCAGGATTGGCAAAACCAATGGGACGGCGACACCAAGGGACGTTGGATGTATTCCATACGACCTAAGGTGCAAAGAAAAGCCTGGTTCAAGGGAATGAACTTGACGCGTGGATTCATCAGAACGATGTCCCGCCTTATGTCGAACCATTACTCGTCCAAGGCTCATCTTTACCGTTTCAACATGAGTGATACGAACCTTTGCGACTGTGGGCAGGGTTATCAGGACATCGACCATCTCGTTTGGGCGTGTCCAGATCACCAGGCTCACAGAATTAAGCTGAAAGATACCCTCAGGGCCCGAGGAAGACCACCAGAAATCCCGATGACCTCAACTAGACCTTGATGTTCTCTATCCGATTTATCAGTTCCTCTCAGATTCCAAAATAACCATTTAGTTTTTCTTCAGTTAGTTTTCCTTCAGTTAGTATAACTCGCCTTCACACAAAGCCGTCGTTTCTGGTTTGTACCGGAAGCAAAACAAGATCGCCCCAGCAGCTGGACACCGAGTTGCGGCTGAGGACAAAAGCAAAGGCCAGCAGTGCCAACCAAGACCCCTACACAATCCCCCTTCCCTTCCCACGCCTTGTCTTCAACATTCAATCCCTTCCCTACTAACCCCGAGTAGGCCGCGGGTAATCGGCTCCCCTCCCACTAACATTTACACACAAGATCCTCTGTAATTATTAAGTCAAATGTAATTACAAAAACCGACTCGGTCCTAACCAGGTCCCAGTACCGAAAAGGACCCAATAAAAATAATTTTATGAAAAAAACATGATATAAAGCATCTTTTTCAAAACGGCGTATAAATCGAACTGTTCTTAAAGCATACAGCTTCTTGAAAATTTACTCTTGGCCAGAACAGATATGTTCGGACCCTCCGAAGAGTTCATTCGAACAATATCAGAAAAAACTTGCAACAACGCCTCCACCAACCGCCCTGTGCCGCTATCGATGGCTAAGTTAAGTTTCAAGCAGCACCACTACCCACACTAGTAATGTTACATCAGCGATGGATAAATTAACGTTTTAAATCAATGGTCTTTTGGCAGCAATTCAGATTAATAATTTGCATAATTTACCGTTTTTACTTTCAAACAAACAATTAATTAACAAATTAATCACATTTCCATTCGTCTTCGACAGTTCTGAGAGAGTTGACGTGTTTGTTGTGTCGTGCGCGCTAAAGGCACCGTTGCGTGCCTCGAGTTGTTTGACGGATAGAAGTGGAAGAGACCTCCGAGACGGATGATTTCCAACTCATCCCCGGAAATCGGAAGCGGAAGAAGTCCCCTGAGATCACCGGAGCTGTCGTCGAAGAAGGAAAAGTGGAACATAATGTGCTCAACAACAATAAGTTCAGCCCGCTAGCGGAAAACAAAAACAACAACAATGCCAGCCCAGCAGGAGGAGGAGGAGACGCCCCGGCGGTTCCGCCACCCGGCCAGTCGGCAGGCAAACAAAAGCAACCATCTTTGGTGGTAAAGAGCTCCACGGCCTTTTACAGGCTTGTGAAGATAACATCGCTGTGTTAATACGATTCCGAGCCAATTTTCAAGATTATCCGGTTTGGCAAGACTGTCGAAGACTTCGACAAGTTGCAAGTGCTCTTCAAGAAGCACAAAGTGGAATTCTACACCCACGAACGCCGGAGTGAACGAAATCATCGGGTAGTTCTTCGTGGTTTACCTGATGAACTGAAACCGGATGAGGTCAAGTACCTGCTGAAGAGGGATCTCAAGCTGGACGCGCTGGAGGTGCATGTCATCAAGCGGAAGGAAAAGTCCACCGTGGACGAAACTCCGTACATTGTGGTCTTCCCCAAGGGATACACCAATCTGAAGAAGCTCTCTGCAATGAAGGTTGTGGCAAGCTATAAATAATGTCTTCAATGTATAGGGGTCCTGGAAGTTGTAGCTGAATCGTTTTATGAAATTTAGCATGTTCGTTGCTTTGAATACCATTGTATTGTAGTGTTCTATGAAGGTCAATTTAGAGTCAACTATTCCTAAGGCTCTTACATTGGAACACGTTGCTACTGGTTGATTTTCGGTGTTAATTACATGTGGTGTTCGATTATTTATACGGCCGGAAGGATGCAAGGAGAGCGCCATGGAGAATTTGGCGTTGACCAAGGATTGCCAGCGTAAGCCAGCCCATCTATATCCCCCCCCCCTTGCGGTGTTGGGACCTGCCGCCTGCCACTCCGCTATCGAAGGCTTCTTGGTGGAAGGCGCGGTCCTCAACATTTTGGTTCTTCGAGCCGGATAAGGGGACCACGGACCACGGAAGGACATCGGCGGATCGGCACTGGGTCGATCTCACAAGGCTTAGCTACGCTGACGGACGTCATTGCTCTCGCGATTACCTGGAGGTAACAATGCAACCTCGCGGGGATAATTTGACGTCGGCCATCGCGAACGCTCCAATTCATCGGTTCCGCGCCACAACGGCCTGGCAACTCAACTAGTGGCTCGCATGTATCTGGGGCCAACAAACTGGCCATCGATTAACGACCCCACGCCGTCACCAACCTCGGAACGGACCGACGGATTGAACACCCGACTAGATTGGTGCGGATACTAGCTGTCCAGTTAAATATACACGACCGGGTATATGTCTAGTCGAGTCATCGGAATTGCATGCGCTAACACCACTTTTCTACGTTCTACACACCAGCCTCGGTCCGTGGGGACATGTGAAGGCCCTCGCGGGAGCTGAGCTGAGGCTACCGGGCGGGTTGCAGTTGGCGGATAGCTACACGCTCTTGCATGTTTACACTGGTGAGCACCCGGACCAACAGCGGGAATCGATCAGGACGTGGTGGAATTCAACTTGGGCAATGTTGTTGTTGTTTTCCCGCAAAAAGCCACACCAGTCCGTTAAACCCTTCCGACAAAGCGAACGAATGCCGCTTTAAGCGTTCAAAGGCCCTTACTTCACAAACCCAGATCCAAGATGTGCAGCCATCCGTGTCGAGGGATTCATGACTAGGAGGGTTTAAAACAGCCTAGTCGCTAACGATAGCCTGTGGGGCAACAGGGCGCACCCCACAGTATTGTAGCCCTTACCGCGATATGGCAGGGCACTGGCGCGGCGGACGGTGTATTTCCCTAGCGACTCGTGGGATGAACCAGCATGTTGTCAAATTCTAAAATTACAAATGAGGGTTCCGATGCACCCAAAGCCTCGGTACATGAAGCAAGTCCGGTGGAAAACGCGGAGTCTGGGGGGACCATCTCCCAGCCTGCCTTAGTAGTACCGGCCGTGGCGATAGCGAACCAGCCTGAGACTGCAGCGAGGACTGCAGTCAAGGGCCCGCTGATCGTGAAAAATGTACCTGTATACCAATTCGCGAAGACTGGGGCAGGGCAGAAAACGGTGGGAACCTACAAGCGATCTCTCTCTGAGGAGAAGATCCTAAGGGAACCCAAAACGTTTGAGGACAGGGCCGATAGAGCGGATGATAACTCCGAAACTACCGCCCATACCGGGACGAAATAGGAGGAAACCTCCTACCATAGATAGCGACGCAATACGCGAACGAGCGCACGTGGTGCTAAGCGACCTCCTGCCCGAGGGTAGCAAGACTAACGTCTACTACACCCTCGAGGAAGTCGCAAAGCTAAACGAGCACATCAGAAGCGCTGGCAACATCAGAAGTGACATCACCAGATCCGGACTGTCACTCACGGTGCTAGTGCGTCAAGCGAAGGAATTCTGGAATGAGTTCAGCTTAATCATCAGGCGTATCGAGTTGGTGAAGAAAATGCCAAGCACTTTCACCTTCTCGACCGTTTGTAACCAGGGAACGACCAGCGGTCTCCCTTCGACGTGCCCCACGTCGATCGCAACAGTTTTTTGGCGTTTCAGGCGCGCGCCGGCGGCAATTTCAAATCGATCAAATAATTGAATAATTGCTTCGATCGTCTCTGTTGCTGTGACTACCACCGATATGTCATCAGCGTACGCAACAACGAGATCGTGTAAACAGATACGCTCTAGCGCCAGCAGCAGGGGATGCATGTATAGCGAAAACAACACCATCGACAGGGGATCACCCTGGCGCACAGATTTTTTTTATTTCAAACCGTGGGGACAAAAAGCCGTTAAGCAGAATGCGGGATCCAGCTCGGGAGAAATGTCTTTCCAGCAGAGACACGAAGTTTGGATTAATCCCGAGAGAGAGCATCGTGCGGTAAAGGAAGGGCAGTGATACTCGATCGAAAGCATGATCGAGGTCAAAAGATATCAACTTACCCTTTACCTTTGGGGCCAGCAGACTGGCGATTCGGTCCTTCAGCGCGAGAGTGGCTTGGAAGATGCTCCGACGCTCTCCGCATTTCTGCGAGACGGTGAGCACATCGTGTTGTTGCAGCACCCTGGTCAAACGACGCCGCATGATACGGCTGAAAACTCGGCTGTCTGTATTGCACAGACTGATGGGACGATACGAGGAGATGTTCTCTGCGCTCCGGCCGCTCTTTTTTACGAGCACGATGGTCCCTTCGGAGAATTCTGCTGGTACGGGCGCCACCAGCAGTTCATTCATAACCGCGTGCAGTTCGCGGTAGATGACGTCGAATGCCCAGTTGAGCCACTCAGCTGTTAGTCCATCTCCCCCAGGACTTTTCTTTTTTGGCGACGATAAGATGGCAGTTTTAATCTCTTCGAGCGTGATCTCTTCCATGAGACTCGTGTTGGCGTCGTCGTCGACGGGGATAATTCTCTCGCAACCGAGGCCGGCGTCGATCTGTGGTGCTCTCGCAGGGTCTGCGGCGTACAGCTCAGTGAAGTACTGGAGCACGTGCTGCTCAATTTCGGGCTGTGTTTGCAGAACTTCGTTGCGCGCATTTTGTAGGCGCGTGATCGTCGTCTTTTTCCTTTGTCTTTCTCCCAGCTGGAACGTGGATAGGCTCTCGCCAGCCACGCGGGTTTCGTTGACGCGCACAAAATTTTGTGAAAATTCGCGCTGCAACGTCAGCATCTGCGCCTTCACGCGGTGGATGGTGGTGAGGATGGCGGGATTCTGGTAGTAGGCGTCGTACGCCTCACGTAATTCTGCGTAAAGCTGCTGGTGCCGCGCTTGGTGGACACGGTAGACCTCGTTCGACTTCCACTTGAAAAAGGATTTTATTTTTGGTTTCGCGAACGAAATCCACCAGTCCAGCGCAGTTCGGTACCGGTTTCGCTGGCGCGTCCAGTACTGCCACCGTACGGCGAATTCTTCTTTATTTTCCTGGGTCAGGAGGTGGGGGCGCAAACTCCAAAACCCACGGCCGCGTTCGCCGCCGAGGTGGGGGAGACAGATTCGTACGGTCAGCGCCTTGTGATCAGTGAATGAACACACATGCGTGGCCGCAGTTCTCAGCTGATTGCACAGTCCCGCGCTCACATACACGCGGTCGAGTCTGGACTCGGCGTTGTGTACGACGTACGTAGGTGCGTGTGTATTGGGGTGTAGTTTCAACCACACATCGTGCAGTCGCATTTGCTGGACGGCCGTCTGTAGCGCGGCGCTCGGGTTCGAGCTCGTGGAATCGCACGGTCGTAGCACGCAGTTGAAATCGCCTGCGAGGACGATGTGATCGGTGTTGTACCGAAGGTAGTACGCGAGCGTACCGTTGAAGAAGCGCTCTCGCTCAGCACGGAGTGCGGTGCCCGAGGGTGCGTAAACATTGCAGAGCGTTGTGTTTTGGACACGCAGCGCAATGAGGCGGCCGTCCAAACTCTTTTCGACGTGCGTGTAAACGATGTGATCTTTTAGAGCGATCGCGGTTCCGCGTCTGGCGTGGTCCACGTTGCAGTTGACGTTGAAACCGGGGATCGTAAGTCGTTCGTTTTCAACTTCTTGCAGGAAAACGATGTCTAGTTCTAGCGTGCGGATGAAGCTTCGCAGGGCGTCGACCTTTGTGGCGTTGGTAATGTTGTTTATATTTATCGAGGCAAGGTTATACGATGAGAAGTCGAAGGTTACAGTACTTCTTCCTCATCTTCCTCGTCGTTGTCGTCGTTGTCTTCGCTGTATTTGGGTTTTTTACCCTTTGGGCGAAGTTTCCTGCTGCTGGTCGACGAGTCGGTGTCATTGTCATCGGATTTTCCATGGCCAGATTTTTTGAATC
Organism: Culex pipiens pallens; assembly: GCF_016801865.2. Taxonomy (NCBI): domain Eukaryota; kingdom Metazoa; phylum Arthropoda; class Insecta; order Diptera; family Culicidae; genus Culex; species Culex pipiens. Next base: position 74,920,301 of record NC_068937.1, read on the forward strand.
CTGCACCTCCAGCGGGGGTAAGCTGTACGTCCTGGGGTGGGGGCATCAAAAAAGGTGAGCCGTTTCCCTCGTCGGCTGGTTTGGGCTTGGGCTAACCGCCGTTTGGTTTCGACTTTCCGCCGTTTGGTTTCGGTTTGAGCTGGGGGTTAAGCGGTTGCTGTGGGTTGGGCGGTAGCAGCGGCTGCTGTGGCAGCGCTGGTTGCTGCGGCAGAATCGGTTGCTGCGGCAGAATCGGTTGCTGCGGCAGCGCTGGTTGCTGCGGCTTCGCCGGTTGCTTGACAGCGTCAGCGAAGGTCTTCTGCACCAGCAGTTTTTTATTTTGCACGCAGCCCACTCCGACATGGATGTAGTCGTGGCAGTGTTTACATGTTTGGCGCTGACCGAAATAACTAAGGTTAGTTAATTCGGAGTTGATTACGACCCAAGAGCCGATGTTCTGCTTCACCACCATCTTGGCGATGCGGACACCTGTGTAGGCCCCAGCGAATGCCTGGGCTTCGTCGAGGGTTTCTTCGTACACGTCACGCACTTCGCCGTACTGTTCGAGGAACTTTGCGACGGCAGTGTTCGGGACGTCCTCCGAAAGGTCGTACAGCTTCACCAGCACTGTACCGTCTTCGATGGTGATGGTAACCGGGTGCTGCTTCTTGTCGCTTCCGGTCAGTTCGTGTTTTTTGTTGTGTTCCTCGCACACCTTAAGAGCAAGGTCGAGGTCAACAACAGTCACGAAAGTTACCCCAAGGGCGCGGCTAGACTGGATGCGGATCACTTCACCACGTTTCAGTCCGAGTTTTTCGGCGCAGAAAGTCTGCACTTTCTGCATTCCCGGTTTGTTTGGTAGAGCACCGTAGTCGATGCGGATCGTATTTTGTCTTCCCATTTTTCAACACTCGCGACGAGATCGCGACGCGTGATTGGAAGCGCACAAAAGAAAAAAAATGCACAATGGTTCGGTCGACTTCTGCCCGGCGGAGAAAAAACTAAACGCGTCTACTCGTGGCAGAGGTATGACGCTGAGTGACACATCGTGTTTTTCACATAACGCCACCTAAAAGCGAGTTATCGCAAGTTAAACGCGCGTTAAAGCGAGTTAAAGCGGTCAGCGTCTGCTCGACTTTTGAACAAAGCGAAAACGATCTTGCATCCCTGCTGTCATAGCTCGAGCAGTTTTTCGATCAAGTTTGGCAACTCGGTATTTGTTTTGATAAGTTTTCAAGTAGTTTCCGCAAAAAGAAAACATAAACAAAGCAGGTCGCGATTTTGTTTTGATCAAAGGTCGGAAAACTTTACTCCGATGGGATGACCGGCGCCGGCGTTTTGCTACAACGAGGCAAGCAGCAACTGGACCCGAAAGTGACCGGCAAGCTATAACTTGGTGGAGAAAAAGTTCAAGTGTAAGTTTTCTTTTCAGCGGGTAAGTTTGAGTTTTAATTAGTTGATGTTTTTTTCAGATCTTAGCAACGCCCTGGGTGTCATTCCGGTGTCGGCGCTCAATCGATGGAAGGCACCTCATCTGGGCATTTTGGTGCGACTCCCCGGGAAGTGTATTTTCTAACCAAGTCCAACAATGAGCTGCGAGAGGAGAACCGAGAGTTTAAGGCGGCGGCTGTAGGGAGAAGTGTCCAACGAAACCGATGGCACAGTGGACGGTGCCGTTTGGTGTTTTTTTTTCGGGTGTTTAAGCAAACTAGCTCCCAACAAATGACGCCGACGAGCGGCTTAGCGTGTGGCTTGTCTGGACCACAACATCGGCGAGTTCTGCTGTAACCTGTATGGGAAACCGGTGCCATTGGAGTGGACAGGTCCATTTAGAAGAGGAAAATGCGCTACAGTTTGACACATTTGGCGAGAAGAATAGTAATAAAGTTCTAGGTGGAGTTTCGGAGGACTTTTTATTCCAACGCTTATTAGCATTGCAGGTCTAAATGCTGCGGATAAAGCCGCCGCTTCTGCCCGCCGCTTGGGGGGCAAAGGGGACGACTACTAGAATAGTTTTGAATACTTTATTGAATGTAAAGCCATTTCGAAATAATAAAAAATGGTAACGAAAACCAAGCCGCGACTTGTTACAATTTTCTTCTCTGTAAAGACAATCCCAGCGTACGTAAAACCACTTCCGGCAGCTCGATGCAGACGCTTTCTCTACCGTGGACGGATTTTTTGGCACCGTGTGAATCAACCAGAACCCACACCATCAGTGGCCTCAACACCTTTCGTGTGACCTTGCCGCCCCCAGTTTGCCCTCAGCAGGTTCATAATCGTACAGCATCGTTGGCAGACCCTTTGCACCCAACGCCGGTCCCATCGTGCAACCCGGAACACTCCCGTTTTCATGAGTGTCCATCCGGAAGCTACCAACTCGCTAGAGCTGGCCGCTAGTGTCCCTTTTGACCAGCACCAGACGAATCTTGCTTCCTCCACTCCGGGCGCCACCGTTTTTTTACCCCCATCCGTCCGGGTGACGGACAAAAATTCAGCAAAACAAACTGCTCGACTGATTTGACAACGAGAACTGTCTTTTGCTCTTGATAGTTCTCGCTGTCAAAAAAATCGAGCAGTGTGATGCGAGAACGCAAGAAAAGTCAAGCCAAAAAGCAAGTTATCGCGGTTAACGCGCGTTAAAGCAAGTTCCCACTCAGCACGTTCCGTTTGAATTCCGTTTAGAATTCCGCTTGAGCGAAAAAAGTTCGATTCGAATTCTAAACAGTGTTCGTTTTAGATTCTAAAACGCATTCCGTTTCAAACGCAACAACCGGTTCCGTTTGACTTTTCGCCGCAAATCGGTTCAAGCGGAATTCAAACGGAATCGAAACGGAATGGACGGATTAGTTTTGACAGCTGCTTCTTCTTATTCTTGTTTTTCCTTTTGGTTTTCTTTTTTATTTTGGTTGAATCCAAAATTAATTTGAATTCAACCAGAGAGGTTGATTAAAGCATTTTTTTCTTATTTTGAAAGAATTTTATTTATTATTTAAATTTCTCGTCAAATGAAACGCCTAACACGAACCCAACCCCCCAGTCCTCATATTTTTTTTTATTCTGTAAAATAAACATAAACCACTGACAGATTGTATTCCTCGGTGCAATCCGTACCGACGTCATTGTTGGTGGCTTCGGTCAACATTTCGGATCGCTTGCCACTGACGTTGTGCTGCTCCATTAGCTTGACGATCTGGGCAGGGCTCGGCGGACCAAACTAGCTGTTCTGCGTCGGGAACTTGATGAAAGAACCTGCCTACAAGAAGCATTGTGGACCGGTGGTTGCACCACCCGGTTGTACGTCTGGTACCTCTCACAACGCAGGTTTGCGTGTTCTTGTCGTGAGCGTGAGGAAGGGCGGCCACTTCGGTTGCGAGCGTTGATTGCCTGGTTGAGTGCGGTTTGGAAGCCGCCTTCCGCCCGTCCCCCAGCACCACCTGCCGCAAAAACTTGATCATCACCTCGATCCACAGCGAGGACTTCTGGGACGTGTCGAAAAGGGAAGCTTCCGCCAGGTTTGCTTAGTGGCCAAACGTGTCTGCGGGAAAAAATTGAAAAAAAAACGAAATAAACTGTTACTTACTGTCACTGTTATTTTATATTTTTTTATGACGAGCTTAACTCACCAGTCCGATTAATTCCACGGCAAATCTGTTTTTCCGTAAAAAAAACGTGGCGCGAAAGAAAACAGGTTCGAACAAGTTTTCCTACTTCCTACTTTTTTCCTAACACTTTGACGTTTGATTGCCAAAAATCAACAAGAAAACCGCTTCGGCGAAACTCGGCGAAATGTCATCGAGGTTCCACCATACACCAGCAGGTGTCGCTCTTGTGCAAAAATTGCTCAAACGGAACCGAAGCGGAACTCAATCAGACAATCTGTTTAGAAAATTTCGAAGCAATTTTCGAAGCGGAATTCGAAGCGGAATGAACCCGTCTAGCCGAAAACGCTTTGATTGGGTTAAAGCGGAAAGGTGAAAGTGAACGCTGCAAAGGTTTGAAAAGGAAGCTTTATCGCTCGGTTAGCGCGGAAGTGACGTCCCCCTCGATAACAAGCCATAGTCTTCACATTTAAATGAAAAAAGTGTTTTAAAATGCATTTTACACTAGTTCAATTTTTTTGCAATCATTAGTTTTCAAAAAATCTAAGATCTGACAAAAACAAAAATTTTATCGAAAAAATAGATTTTGCATCAAAAAATCTTAAGATTTTTTTAATAAACCCAAACATGCTAAAAATGATTTTAAACGCAGGAGAATGTATTTTAATTTGATTTCAGCTGGTTGCACTTGAATTTTCATTGAAATTTTGAAGTTTATTGTAAAAATATTTTTTTGGCCCCCTGATTTTTCGGGCCAATTTTGAAGGAGGGGGGGGGGGGGGGTGACAAAAACTTTTAAAAATATTTGTACCAGCCTAAGCAATTTTTGAAAAATTAAATTTCATATATAATTTTTTTTTGTGAACTTTCACATTATTTTAAACATGAGCATATTTTGTAATAAATTTCAAAAATTAGTTTTTCTTATATTTTTTTAAATAAATTCAAGCTTATTTTCATTTTCCTACAAAATGAGAAATTTTTGAAAATATTTTGTTGAACCGTTTTTTTTGTCATGATTTCTGTCTGTGATTGATAAAAAATAAAAGTGTTAGTGTTTGCAATATTGCAACATACAGGAACATTTAAAGATTATTTAACAAAGTTTTTTCGTGAGCATTACATTACATTGCATTACAATTAATATGAACAGGTAATGAAAATTCGTTTTAAAAATGCTGCAAGTATGCGTAAATTGTTGCGAGTGAAGAAAAAATGTAATGTTGTGAAAAATGTAAAGTTTCTGCAAACATTAATACCAAAATGATAACATTTGTGCAATGGTACCCATTAGTTGAGAACAACTGGGTTAAGGCGAAGAGATCGAACTCCGTAATCCGGTTGAATTGAATGCAATCATTCATGTTGTTATTAACAAAAAATAAAAATAAATGAGCGATCGATATTGTATCGGATTTGTGGTTTTCATAATTTTTCGGACACCTTTTCAAATTTTTAAGCGATTTTCACATTTTTTTAATATGCATTTAAATTATTGGCTTTAAGTCGCAATCTAGGTGGTAGCAAAGTGTGTTATAATCGAGGTCAGAATATGATTTTATTTTTCATAGTTAAAAATATATCGGCATAAGGAGGGATACCCACACGGAAGAAGTTTGTAGGTTTCATTGTTTTCTGTTTTGGTTTTTGTTTTCTGTTTTTCTTTTTTGTTTCCAGTTTTAGTTTTAGGTTTTTTTTTCTGTTTTCTTTTTACTGTTTTATTGTTTTCTATTTTGGTTTTTTATTTATATGTTTTCTGTTTTTTGTTGTCTGTGTCTCGTTTTTTTGCCTCCTGTTTTTGAATTTCTGTTTTTTTATATTTAGTTTATTCTGTTTTCTTTTTACTGTTTTAGGTTTTTTTGTTTCCTGTGTTTTGTTTTCTGTTTCTCGTTTTTTTGTTTCCTGTTTTTAAATTTCTGTTTTCTTTTTGTATTTTTTCTGTTTTATTATTTTTTTATTTTCTGTTTTTTTTTGTTTCCTGTGTTTTGTTTTCTGTTTCTCGTTCCCATTTTTTTAATTTGTTTTTGTTTGATTTTTTTGGTTTTCTGTTTTTTAGTTTTGTTTTGTTTAGGTTTTCTGATTTTTGTTTTTTGATTTTCCGTTTGTGTTTTTGTTTTTTGCTTTTGTTTTCTTTTTTTCTGTTTTTGGTTTTATATTAGTTATATTTTATGTTTTTAGTTTGATTTTTTTTCTGTGTATTTCTTGGTACTTTTGTTTTCTGATTATTGTTTTGTTATATGTTTTTTGATTTTGCCCTTTTTTTTGTTTTGTTTTTTTCTGTATTCTCATTTTTGGTTTCTGTTTTTTTTTGTTTTCTGTCTCATAAAATTGATCCTTGTTTTAAAAAATCAACTGCAATAAACATTTCTAAGGAATGGCAAATTAGATTTTCACCCAAACGATGGCAACCCGAGCAGACGGAAATAACGCCGGAATAACATTTTTTGATATTGGATAATACTAGGCCAATAACATTTTTTGTTATTTATAACAAGATTTGTTATTCGCCGTTATGATTTTTTGTTATTAAATTGTTATTGTAATAACAGATTAATAACATTTCAAGTTATTTTTCGAACAAATCTTTGTTATTATTTTTTGTTATTTTAACAACTAATCCGATCATCCTAATAACAATTGGAGTTATTCTTCCATAACAAAAAATGTTATTTCAAAGTTGTTTTGGCTCTCACACAATACCAGACCAATAACAACTTTTGTTATGATAACATAAACTGTTATTGAATTCTTATGCAAAAATGGATTTTGCAAGAATATTCCATAACACTTTCTGTTATTTTAACAGTATTTGTTATTGAAATGGCATGAATTCAGTTATTACCGTCTGATCGGGAAAGACGTTTATTTTACTCGACAACACTGCGACGAACGCTACACTCTGTTGTCAGGTACATCCGCGACGGATGGCCAAGCAGCGCGGGGACGGTAACCAACTCGGAAGTTCTTCCTTACTTCCACCAACGGGATTCGCCCAGTCTTGTCGACGGCTGCGTGATGTTCCACTACCGAGTGCTGGTCCCAAACCAGTTCCGGTTCCATCGTGGACACCCGGGAATGGTCCGCATGAAGGCGATTGCGCGCAGTTTTATCTACTGGTCCGGACTTGACAACGAAATTGAGGAATTCGTTTTCCATCGCTAGAATAGCACCCACCAAAACACCATTCGCTACGTTCGGTATTCCGGAAGTTATCGTTTCCGACAACGGAACCCAATTCACAGGCCACGAGTTTTGCACCAAGCTGGGAATTCGCTACCTTCGAACCGCTCCATTCCACCCACAATCAAACGGATCGGCGGAACAGTTTGTGGACCTTGAGGAAGCACTGTAGACGCTTCTGCAAGTGTACCGCTATACCCCAATCGGCGATCTCGGAGGCAAGTCTCCGGCGGAAAAGATGTTCGGCCGGCCAGTCCGGACCATCTCTGCTCTCCTCCAGCCGACCAAGGACGTTTCGCCAAGCAGCAGCGCTAGGGCGGAGAAGCAGAACGACGCTTTCAAAAAGCACGGCGCGACTCAACGGAACTCCTGGCAATAGGAGGTTGGTACCGTGATCGACGACGCCGACGACGCTTGATCCGTTAGCACGCGAACCAGCTGAAGCACCGAGTTTGGAGACTACTGTCTCGCCAGAGCCGACGCCGCTCTGATTGTTCTTCGACCGTTTTGGATTGGCCGATCCTGTGGCAGCCACAGTGCCTGCAGCGCCTGGGTTAACTCCTGTTCCAGTGGAAGACAGCGACTCGGATCTCTCGGACGACAACTCTGAAGAATCCGACGATCAGGAGCAGTTTCTGGAGGACGAGGACATCCGGCACCGTCGATTGAAAAACAAATCAAAAAATACATCAAAATCTATTTGTCAAGATGACATTTCTGGGATACGTTCACTGGTGCCAATTTGTCAAACTGACATTTCTGGGGTACGTTCACAAAATGCTGCAACAACGGCAGCACTGAACGCACCCACCGCGTGACAAAGCATGCTACACAAATATGTATCTGGAAATGTCAAAATGAAGTATTTCATTTACCGCGGTAGACACCGGTGGATAATATTCAAATTAACAAAAGCCCTATGGACTCATAGGACGCGATTTCTTTATTAAATACAAATGTTCAATTAACTATGAAAATTGGTTATTGACATTTAATTTTCAAGAGAACACCGTTGAGGTACCAATTGAGGATAATTTAAATAACTCAATAGTAGTACCGCCCAGGTGCGAAATAATTAGAAGAATTCCACAACTTAGTGTCGATGAGGATTCTGTTGTGTTTTCTGAGGAAATCCAACGAGGATTATTCTGCGGAAACACAATAATATCCCCTAACACAAGTTGTGTGAAATTAACAAATACAACGAATTCACCAATTTTACTGAAGAAATTTAAACCGAAAATTGAACCATTAAGGAATTTTGAATTATTGATCCTAAACAACCAAAACAGAGTTGAAGACATAATTGAAAAAATAAATTTTGATGAAATTCCAAACTTTACACACGACCCTTTAAAACAATTAATCACAAAATTTTCGGATATTTTCTGCTTACCCGACGAAAAACTAACCACAAATAATTTCTATGAACAAAAAATTAACCTCACTGACCCTAGTCCAGTATATATCCGTAATTATAAAACTATACATTCACAAAAACCCGTAATTGAGGAACAAGTTAAAAAAATGATAAATGACAAAATTATTGAACCATCTGTATCGAATTATAATTCTCCAATTTTATTGGTGCCCAAAAAATCAAGTGATGGTTCTAAGAAATGGAGATTAGTCGTTGATTTCCGTCAGTTAAATAAAAAAATATTGGCAGATAAATTTCCATTGCCGAGAATAGATACGATTTTAGACCAGCTAGGAAGAGCTAAATATTTTAGCACCCTAGACTTGACATCTGGATTTCACCAGATTCCTTTAGAGGAGGAATGTAGAAAATTTACTGCATTCTCCACGGATACTGGGCACTTCCAATTTTTAAGATTACCGTTTGGCTTGAACATTAGCCCAAACAGTTTTCAAAGAATGATGACCATTGCAATGGCAGGTCTCACTCCTGAAGTAGCTTTTATTTATATTGACGATATTATTGTCATAGGATGCTCAATGAGACATCACATTAAAAATTTAACTACTGTTTTTGAAAGATTGCGACATTACAATTTGAAGCTTAATCCTTCAAAATGTAATTTTTTTTAAATCTGAAGTAACTTATCTGGGGCACAAAGTCACAGATAAAGGAATACTCCCAGATGATTCTAAATATGAATCACTGGTTAAATATCCAGTGCCGCAGAATGCTGACGAAGTTCGAAGATTCGTCGCATTTTGTAACTACTATAGAAAATTCGTTGAAAATTTTTCAACAATTGCTCACCCTTTAAACCAGTTATGTAAAAAGAATTGCAAATTTGACTGGTCTGTTCAGTGTCAACTCGCCTTCAACACACTGAAACACAAACTACTTTCACCAAAAATTTTACAATACCCTGATTTTGCCAAAACTTTTATTCTCACAACGGATGCTTCTAACGTCGGTTGTGGAGCAATTGTATCCCAAATTACTAGTGAAGGCGATCGACCGATAGCCTACGCTAGCAGAACTTTTACACCTGGTGAGAAAAATAAGTCTGTTATTCTCAAAGAACTAACAGCAATCCATTGGACAATTAACTACTTCAAACCATATCTTTACGGAAATAGGTTTGTAATCAGAACTGATCACAGACCACTTGTACATTTATACGGAATGAAAGACCCAACATCCAAATTAACACAAATGCGTTTGGATTTAGGAGAATTCAATTTCGATGTAATATATATACCCGAACAGACGGTAATAACTAAATTCAAGCCATTTCAATAACAAATACGGTTAAAATAACAGAAAGTGTTATGGAATATTCTTGCAAAATCCATTTTTGCATAAGAGTTCAATAATAGTTTATGTTATCATAACAAAATTTGTTATTGGTCGGATATTGTTTGAAAGCCAAAACAACTTTGAAATAACAATTTTTGTTATGGAAGAATAACTCCAATTGTTATTAGGATGATCGGATTAGTTGTTAAAATAACAAAAAATAATAAAAAAGATTTGTTCGAAGAATAACTTAAAATGTTATTAGTCTGTTATTACAATAACAATTCAATAACAAAAAAATCATAACGGCGAATAACAAATCTTGTTATAAATAACATAAAATGTTATTGGCCTAGTATTTTCCAATATCAAAAAATGTTATTCCCGCGTTATTTCCGTCTGCTCGGGTAGCTGGTAAGGAAAACGTGGGTGCGGACGCGCTCTCACGAATAGTTATAACAAGTGAACAACTACAAAATATGCAAATGCTCGTAGTAAACACGAGATCAATGCAGAAAACGAAAAGCATGCAAAGCACGCAGGTTGATACTACCCAGTCAAATCAATCCGAATTCTGAAACGGAATCTAATTAGAATCGCATACAAATTCCGTTTCAAACGCAACAACCGGTTCCGTGTTCGAACCGGTTGTTGCGTTTGAAACGGAATTTGTTTACGATTCTAATTAGATTCCGTTTCAGAATTCGGATTGATTTGACTGGGTAGTATCACCTATCAAGCGGCTTATACAGTTGAAAACATTAATGGAACGAGAAAATTATGCGCTTTACGTGTTGTCAATAACACTTTACAGATCTATAAAAACAAAAAAATAATGATGAAAATCCCATTTCAGCCAGAAAATGAAAGACCAACTTTAGAGATGACTCTTTCAAGGCTTGAAAAAGAATTAAAGAAAATGAGAATCGATCGAATATCTTTTTCAACGGAAGATGAAATTTTCAAAAAAGTAACAACTTCTACATTTAAAATTGTAGCTAATAAAACTTTGCAAAGTCTACAAATCTTAATATACAAACCACCAATGTATGTAGATAACATAAATAAAATTCAAGAAATCTTACGAAATTTCCACAATACACCGACAGAAGGACACGTAGGACAAACTAAAATGTACCTACAGATCCGAGACCTGTACCGGTGGAAAGCAATGAAACGTTCTATTACACTTTTCGTTCAGGCCTGCGAACTGTGTAAAAGAAATAAAATTGTACAACATACTAAAGAACCACAAATAATAACAACAACTCCGAGTAAACCTTTTGAAATCATTACAATAGATACAGTAGGACCCCTACCAAAAACCAACAACGGCAACAGATATGCAATAACAATTCAGTGCGAACTAACTAAATATATAGTTCTTGCACCAATACAAAAAAAAAGAAGCTAATACTATAGCAAGAGCCATAGTAGATAACTTCATCTTAAGTTATGGAAAATTTTTGGAAATCAAAACCGACCAAGGTACTGAATATAATAACGAAGTTCTTAGTCAAATTTGCAAACAATTGGAAATAAAACAAACTTTTGCAACTGCCTATCACCCACAAACCATTGGTGCTCTTGAAAGAAATCATAGGTGTTTAAACGAATACCTACGATGTTTCGTTAACGAGCATCAATCGGATTGGGATGATTGGTTGAAATATTATCAATTTAATTACAACACAACTCCACATACTATTCATGGGTACACACCTTATGAATTAGTGTTCGGTGTTAAAGCAAACTTACCACATAGCAATAATCAAAGAAATCTAGATCCAGTCTACAATTTAGAAGCATACCACAATGAGTTGAAATTTAGATTACAAAAGAGACAAAATTTAACAAAGTCAATATTAGAACAGCAAAAACAAGAAAAAACTCAAATTTGTAACAAAATAATTAATCCTATCCACATACAAATAGGCGATCTGGTTTATCAAAAAAAGGAAAATAGGAGAAAACTAGATTCATTTTATCAAGGTCCATTTAGAATCACACAAATCAGAGATCCGAATTGCGAATTAGAAGAACCTATAACAAAAAAGAAAACAATAGTGCACAAAAATAGAATAATCAAATAAACCACCGAGCCTAGCATCAACAATGCAGGTAAATTTTTCCCAGCAATAGACTGCGGAAGTGAAAAATTCGGATACAAAACAACATACACATACACATACACATACACAATGTAACAAAACACAATGTAACAAAGCAAACACACAACAACAAAAATTCATAAATATATCAAATAAATTGTAAATGGCTACTGGAGAATGGCAAAGAATAATTTTACTTCATAAAACTATTCTTTTAAAGGGGGAAGGTGTAATAGTCTGAACACCACTGCACCCATTCACACTTAATTTCCATTTTCATTACCATGCCCGGACCTCGCACAACAAGACCAGGTTTTGTCTTTCAAAACACAAACCCTACCTGGCTGTAGAGCCCACACACAGTTAAAACCACTTGGCGCAAGCATAATTGCTGATGCTTGCGTATAGCCTTTTTCGAACCATATTTCGGTTCATCGACAATTGGCCGGGACGCTGACTCCTGCTGAGCCAGCGCAAGGGTTCAACCCAGTACAAGCCAACTCCAGAAGTCTATACTGTAGCACGTAAGTGTCACCACTCAAATTACATGTGATGCAACAAATTTGACTAGTATAAATACCCGAGTTCAAATAAACAAAAAAGAGTCTTTTCGGCTGGAACATCAAGGCGACTTGTCTACTTTATTTCGAGCTCCGAGCTGGTTACTGCTCCTCGCAGTCTACCACACCTTGGATAGCTCTTAATGCAAAGAAAGTCCCTGCAGGTTTCCCCGCGGTTCTTACGCCTCGCACTGTCGAACGTTTGAGATATTATAATAGAAGCAAACACCAGACGGATCCTTGATCTATCTTAAGACTCCCAATCCCTTCAGGCAAATCAGGGATCAGAGCGTATTTAATATGAGAAGTATACAACATGTTTTATAACCTTCAGATGGCCGACTGGTTATAGTCCCAGACCATCAATCCAAAGGTGTGAGTTCGAATCCCACCTGATTCTGTTTCGTTTTTTTTTTTGTTCATATTCAAAGTTCCAATTCCTGATTTCAAATTTCAAAGGTACCGACCGGGATTTGATCCCTGAACCTTCTGCTTGTGAGGCAGAAGCCGTAACCATTAAGCCACGGAGCCGGTTAGCTCGACAGGTTCGCCAACTAGTGCTCCGAAAACAGGATGGTTCTGAACGCTTCCAAGTGCTCGGTTATCTCTTTCACACGCAAGCGCAACACAATTTCTTTCCACTACATACTTTCAAATATCACCATACTTAGGACCTCCTGTGTGAACGATTTAGGTGTGATGCTGGATAGCAAAATGACGTTTGCTGACCACATACACGGAGAAAAAAGAGTTCCAAAAATCGTGAACAAGCGTTCATGAAATTCGGAACCACGAACAAAGTGTTCAAATTCCATGGTACGATTTTGAAAAACGTACCATGAAATTTGAACACTTTGTTCGTGGTTCCGAATTTCATGAACGCTTGTTCACGATTTTGAGAACTCTTTTTTCTCCGTGTACGTTCCAAGGCTTCCAAAACTCTTGGCTTCATCTTTAGGATAGCTAAAAACTTCCGGGATTTAGGCTGTCTCAAAGCTCTTCATTGTTCGTTGGTCCGCTCGACTTTGGAGTACTGTTGTATTGTTTGGGCTCCCTTCTACCAGAACGCGATTTAACGCGTGGAGTCGGTCCAGCGGAAGTTCGTTAAGTACGCGCAACGTCACATTATCTGGCCTGATCCTGCCAATCCACCGAGTTACACAGAGCGCTGTAAAATGCTTAATCTCGAACTTCTTACAGTAAAGCATGACGTTGCCAAGGCGACCTTCGTTGCAGATCTCCTTCGATCGTCCATCGATTGTCCTGCCGTTGTGCAACTGGTAAACATAAACACTCGCCCTCGCGTACTCCGCAATCACTCGTTCTTAACTGTCCGCAGGGCTCTCACAAACTACGGGCAGAACGAACTGGTTTCCAGTATGTGTCGTGTTTTTAACATGTGCTCAGATCTGTTTGACTTTGACATCTCCCGTGACACAATCAAAAAACGATTCCTTAATCACCTGAAATCCCATCCCTAACCTGACGATACACACGTAGATTTTAGAACTGTGATATTTATGTTAATTTATTGAGTAAGTTTTAAGAGTGACCCGGTCTTGTATCATTTGAGTTTTGTGTACTTGTTGATGCGATAAGATGAGGTGGTTTTGTGCCTTTTTGAGAAAGTGTCTTTTATCGATAACCAGACACAGCTCAAGGGGGCTTTTGTCCACCTCCAATAAAGAAAAAATAACAAAAAAAAAATAAATAACAAAATAACCAGGGTACATCACAAAAGATAGCCTTCTCAGGTGTTCGCAGAGAACTTAACCCAATGCCCATTGGGCAACAAAAAAAAACAGTTTTGGTATCAACAACTGACGGAGGTTACATCCACATCGATAGGTCTTCGATAGTGGGTGAGCGTGATCACACGCACACCACAGGATCTACGAGTATCGATTCTACATCAACAACGATTGTTCTTCAACGGTGGGTGAGCGTGGTACGCTAAACACAAGCTGTCATGGTCAGGGACTGTGCAACTACTATCAACAATCAACAGTATTGGTATGCGAACTCTGGATTCAGCTGTAGGAACCAAACAGCTGCTCTTGGCTCTCTTTGGCAAGGAAGAACATGAAGGGTACTTGGATTGCAGAGGTGCAACGGGCACCAACTGGTCGTGTACGGATGTTACAAACACTAGGAGTTGGATAGGGAAAGGCACCAATTGTACACACTTATCAACGCGAAAGGGTCGCTCGGAAATGGAAAACACAAACATTAGGGTCAGCCATCCCAGTCGAGGAGGACTTTTGTTTATTTTCAGGAATTGAAGTAATTTTTGGATGGGTGAGAATGTTCGGGAGTAGCCCTTCGACACCCTCAGGACTACATCCCTGGTTTTTACCACTTCTTCGCTCGCTGATCAAGACCTGGCGATCAGCTCGTCCACGGTTGAGCCAAAGGACGGACTCGAGCACGGATGACCGTAGGAGGGAGCGAGAGGAGACTGATAAGGGCTGACATCGCGATCATCATCGGCTTATCATCGTGGTCATAGACGGCGATCGGGGGAGCGGACGTCTACTCCGATTCTCTCTGAGAGGATCGGAGTAGAGGTCATCGCACGACCCGTTTTCTCAGGTCACTTGGGTTCAAGATGACCCACCTAAATTATTAAAGCTAGTCAATCTTTGCCAGCCAGAGCGTCAAGATTGGACCAAGGGACGCGCACGGTGCGCGCTCCCTGGCAAGAATATTTCTAAGTCCTGTAAATATATGGTGTTAGGAGAATAAACGTTCTTTTACTGTTCAGTGTAAATTTTTGTGGTGTACTTATTTTTACGGCCGCAAGCGCTCCGCCCTGGAGAATTCGACGTTGACCAAGGATTACCAGCGTAAAACAGCCCATCTACAACCTCCCCCCCCCCCCCCCTCATCCGGTGTTGGGACCTGCCGCCTGACCATCCCGCTATCGAAGGCTTCTTGGTGGAAGGCGCGGTCCTATCATCTAGACATCTTTACAATTCACTCAAAAAAGAACGCCCAAGAAGCAGCGAATTGATGTTACCGTTCCAACTTTTTTGGGGATATGGGTGTAAGAATTTCAAGAAAGTACCGCATTAAAAAAAAACTTACCCAGCTTGGTGTTTTCATCCCTGATTGCAGCTGCTCCCTTTTCCATAACAGGAATGTAGTACCACCTTTTCTTAGGTTCGGTGAAGCATTCAAAAAAGTTGTTTTTGGGAATATTTTCATTCGTATATCGGCATTGCGTCATTCGATCACAAACAGTTTCAATGAGTTGGTTTACTTCACTCTCGGCAATTTTGTTTGTGTCTAACGTGAGTAGATAACGTACAGACATCTCAATTCTATCAATGAATTTGAGCCCAACGTTATGGCAAATACTAACGGTGTTTGTTGATTCTGCTGTAGAAAAGGTAAAACGGGGACCGATTTCAAAAAGCGTTTCATGTTTTAGTTTTACACTGAGATGCGAATCTGTTGACAGATTGTCATCACCCTGGGGTCCTTTCAGTATCCAACGCAGCAGTTTCAATGATTCGGTAGACAAAGCACTGCTGTTCGACACTTGTATGTGATAACATTTCTCCGCTGATAAACTAGTGACATGAGGATTGACCTGCGAGTAGAAAAGCAAAATTGAATTAACTGCCTGTGCGGATCAATAAAGGACCGCACAATCTGCTCCAACCTTCCATCGGATGGGGAAGTCGGTCGGTCCCGGCCTTGGTTGTTGTTAGGCCGTTAAGTCATTCCAGGTGTGGGAGTCGTCAAAAAAAAATCAAACCATCCACATTAACGACCCCGGGTCTTTTGTGGTCTCTATTGCAAGTTTCTGCTCGAACCTAGGAGTCCGAAGGCTTGAATGGGGAGAGGACCCAGACCTCTTTCTACTCCAAGTAACCTTCCACCCCAGTGTTTGAACTGACGACTTTTGGATTGCGAGTCCAACCGCCGCCAGCGATTCCACCGGAGTAGGCTTGGTTTGGTGTGTGGTTTGTACTTATGGCATGGAGACGACTCCTACACCTGGAATGACTTAACGGCCTAACAACCAAGGCCGGGATCGACATTTTACTTCCTCATCCGATGGAAGGTGTGGGAGTCGTCTCCCTGCTTTTTTTTAAATTTATATTTATTCAGATTTTCTCTTCCATGTACATTCATTCAGTTAAAATATTATTGAGTGTCCAATCACAATCGATGACTTTTCACCTCAATTTTAAATACTAGCAACTTTCATATATTCATGAAATATTGTAGCTTTCGCTATTCAGTGATTTCAAATGTAGGAGGTCCTACATGTACAAAAGGAAAAAGGGATACCTTAAAACTAACTTATAAACTATATAAAGAGCGGATCAATGCAGCTGAAGACTGCAATGATTTCTGTCGAAATGCATCAATTACCTTATTGGACATAACATCCAAAGTGTCGACTTCGGCTAATTGATGAAGTTCACTGGTGCTGAACCAGGGAGGAAGTTTCAGAATCATTTTCAGAATTTTGTTCTGAATCCTCTGAAGTTTTTTTCTTCCTGGTTAAGCAACAGCTTGTCCAGATCGGCACAGCATAAAGCATGGCAGGTCTGAAAATTGGTTTATAAATTAACAGTTTATTCTTGAGACAAAGTCTAGAATTCCTGTATATAAGTGGATACAAACATTTAGAGAGTGAGTGTGCGTGCTGCCGAAAGCAATTGTCTTTTTCATCGTGCATCGTGATTTTGAAGTTTTCTGCATGAAAATGCTGGACTGCGTGGGGAAAATGTCGGAAACGTCGCGAGTGTGTTGAGGGATCTCAGAAAACATGGAGTTTTACGAAGTTTTGCCATAAGTAGTGATTTTTAGTGAGTTTTCAATCAGTTTGGAGCACTCGCTTGAGGCCGCCATGATGGCGCTACGCCATCCGGAATGTTTTCGACGGTCATGCTGTAGTGTGTGTGTGATACTGCTGCTTGTTGTAATTGTGTGGCCAAAAGTGTTTAGTAGAATCGCAAAAGAAATCAGTACCGAAACCGCGGGGGAAAGAGTGAGACAACAAATACTCCAAGCCTGGATAAATAAGTGCCTTTGTATTGGTGAAAGTCTGTTGACAGCGCTGATAAGTATCGGGGAAGATTCGCGAAAAACGAAACGAAATGAGCAACAAATTGTTAGCAGTTAAAGGTGTGCGCAATATTGGATTGCGCTAGTGTTAGTGGATTGGAATATTCAGGCTGGTATGCAGAAGGAAACTCTAACGGCAACGGAAGGGGACGTTGGAGGCAACCTGAATTTGCTATGCTGAGTTGCAGCGTTTGCTCGGCTCAGGCTGTGCGTAACCGTAGAGTAGAGCCTGTGTTTACAGGAGCTTTCCAATCCGAATACGGCTGGTGCATTACCTGGCGATTGGTGAAAAAGCGTTCTCTGACCTGGCTTGCCGAGCCAAAGGTGGTGAGCGAGAGAAGACATAAATCAGAACGGTAGGGACTAAAGAAGCTGTTATTGGAGGTAAGATTTTTCCAGTTTTCAGAGTGTGTTGGCGTTCTGTTCATTAATCAAGGTCAGTCCACTCTTTTTATTTCTATCATATTTCTGTGTGCGTTTTGCGCTATTTGTTGTTATACTCTAAATCATTTTTTCATTTATCAGCTGAATCTGATTGAAATTTTAATGTTTTGTGTGAATCAAAAATTTGTATTTTCATAATAATTATTTAAACATTATCTCATCAACAGAGAGCGAGTTTTGGCGCTATAACCATGGCAAATAGTGTCCAGGGCATTTGTGGAAATACAATGTCCCATCCTCGAGGGTCCCGGAGCACCAAAACTTCTTAGCATGGTGCTCCCAACGATTCATTGCTCTAAAAAAACAGGAACGTGAGCGGGGGATCCCCACGTTTCTTCCTCCCCTGTAGATTCAGAAATGTATTGTTGTTTGAACACTCGTGCTCAAACTCAATTCAATTCAACGAATCATCTTTGCGGTGAACTTTACGCAGTTGGCCTGGCCGCTTTAACATTTGTGATGTTTCAATGCAATTTAATGCAATGGGGCACTGCAATTGTTAATAATGACAAGAGGATGCTAGGCGTTAATCAACCTAAGGCATTTTCCAGGATGCCCTCGAAAGACTGGCTGCGCTAGGGTTAGATTAGATTAGATTAGATTAGATATAAGTGGATACAAACATTTAATATATTTGTTACATTTAACCTGTATACTTTCAATGTGATCCTTGTAAGTAAGGTTTTTGTCAAAAGCAAGTCCAAGATATTTCACTTGATCCTACCACTTTAAATTTACCTCATTCATCTTTAAAATGTGATGAATTTTTGGTTTAAGAAAATCAGCCCTTGGTTTGTGAGGGAAAATAATAAGTTGAGTTTTTGTTTTTGCAAATAGTAATTTTTCATTCTTTCAAATAAGAATTGAAAATATCCAAACTTGTTGTAATCTTCTTGTGATGATACGAAGGCTTCTACCTTTGGCGGAGATGCTTGTATCATCAGCAAAAAATGATTTCTGACATCCTGGGGGCAAATCAGGCAAGTCAGAAGTAAAAATATTGTATAAAATTGGACCCAAAATGCTTGAGGGACGCCGGCACGTACAGGTAGTTGATAAGATTTGCTATTCTGATAACATACCTGCAGAGTACGATCCGTCAAAAAATTTTGAATAATTTTCACGATATAAATCAGAAAATTAAACCTTTTCAATTTGGCAATCAAACCTTTATGCCAAACACTGTCAAATGCTTTTTCTATGTCTAGAAGAGCAGCGCCAGCAGAGACGCATCGAGCTCTACAGGCTCAATAAAAACTCCTTACCTGCTCTGTATGGTAGAACAGAGTTAAGCTCTGTATGCAGCGACCAGCTCTGTATGGGGAAACATAATGTTGATTTGCATATATCTCAAAAACGATAAGTTTTAGAAAGTTGACATGTTCTAGAAAGTTGCTGGTACCAAAAGGTTCTATATTATTGTCTCAGACGTCATTACAATTTGATTGATTTTAGCTGTGCAAAACAAGAAAAAACTATTTATTTTCTAAGATACAAGGTATAGAATATTTTTGTTTTCGACAAATTCGCTCAGCTATCAAAAATGAACAACTCTCTCGAAGACACCAAATCTTCATTAGATACCGAAATAAAAAATAAAAACTATTTTTATAATAAATACTGCTTGCGACAAACACAAAGCGACCGCGTCGTAGGCACAGGTAATATGAGGCATGTTTGGTAGAAATCGTCTGAAGTGAAAACTAGTATAGCAGAGTGTTCATAGAGAGTTTTTATGTTAAATGCTCTCGTCTGGATGGTTGAAAGAAATTTCAGATAAAATTGTACAAATTTATAAAATTATATTCTTTTTATTGTACTGGTAAGTAATTATGATTAGAAACAATAAAATTATTTTACTGCTATTTTTATGTTTGTCTTGACAAAACAAATGTTTAACAAAATTACAAGTTTCGTACAACAAATTAAGATACAAAAACAATTTCAAATACGCATGTTAAAAAAATTAAAACAAAATCTTCTAACAATTCTTTTAATTTTATAAAAAGAAAATCGGTTAACATATGTTTAACCTTATAAAGATTTCAGGAAACTTTGCCATTTTATTTAATTCAACAGATAATAAACTATAATATTCAAGCAAGATAACCATTGGTAAGCTTAATGGGAGCTAGAAAGTTTTTCAAACAGTGAACGCATTGAAGAGTTTTTAGCTCTAAATTAGAGGTGGGCAAAATCGCTCTTTTTTAGGAGCCGCTCATTTTCGTTCGCTCATTAAAAAGAGCCGCTCTTTTGAACGGCTCTTTCGCTCTTTTTCAAAATTTGGATGAAAAGGTTTTTTTTAAGAATCGTGTGATTTTATAAGTTATTTCACATTGGACTTTTATAAATTATTTGATAAAAAAAAATAAACTGAAAACGAGAAGATGCCCTTGAAAACCATAGGTCTTGGTGGTCTTCATGTCAAGATTTCTACTCGAACCTAAACATTCGAGTAATAGAATGGCATCCAAACTTAAATCTTAGATGCCGGAAAAATTGCTTGTAATTTTAAAATTGTATTAATTTCTACATTAATTGAAATAATGCTAATATTTTATTTGTTAATTTAATTTAATCGGTCTTTATCGGTGAAAGTTGACGCAAATTTTAGAAGAAAGATAATGAATTTTTTTAGGTCGATAGGTCGACTAAGAGTTAAGAAGAAGATATAAAGGACGGAAAACTAAGTCAGCGAAGGGCCATTTGAGGAAGTATGTGTGTGTGATCAAGTCTTTTAGCCTTCTAATTTGGCTCTGTACAAGTACTGAGCGAAACACACAGTAAATGTACAGAGACAACTTATTCCTGCAGCGTCATCCATATGACTCTCGGACGGCCAAAAGAAATGATCGCACACCGCCTATACATTCAACCGGGGTACGGTTGTACGCCGGTAATGCAGTACGGCTTTGTCTTGAATACTAAGCTACCAGAGCAAGGCTCAAGACACATCCCAGAAATATTCGAACGCAATAAATGTCATCGGTAGAACCAAAGTAACGTGCCGGTTGTATGTATAGGCTGTGTGCGATCATTTCTTTTGGCCGTCCGGGAGTCATATGGATGTCTCTGTACATTTACTGTGTGTTTCGCTCAGTACTTGTACAGAGCCAAATTAGAAGGCTAAAAGACTTGATCACACACACATACGTCCTCAAATGGCGCTTCGCTGACTTAGTTTTCCGTCCTTTATATCTTCTTCTATGACTCTTAGTCGACCTATCCACCTAAAAAAATTCATTATCTTTCTTCTAAAATTTGCGTCAACTTTCACCGATAAAGACCGATTAAATTAAATTAACATCAGTTCTCGGTGACCAAAACAATATGGGAATATTTTATTTGGAGAAAATATTCTGTGAACTTTTTCTACATTCTGATTGAATCGATAAAATATGCAGTATTCAGTATTAAGTACATTTTTGGTAAGATTTTAACAAATCATTTACTTTTGGGATTAATTTTTATATGCATTGACATTTTTGAAATTGCATTTCCAATTCTAAAAAACAAATTTAATACTAATTTTTTTTTGAAAATTCAATAAATTATATTTAAATAAAAAATCATGCCATCTTGAAACGGTTCTTTCAAAAGACCGGAGATTAAAAAAGAACCGCGGTTCTTTTTTTGTGAGCCACGGTTCGTTCGCTCTTTTCAGTGAACCGGCTCTTTGAGCGGCTCGCTCTTTTTTTGTCCACCTCTAAAATGCTCTCTATGGAAATTTGCCATTTTATTACCTGTATTCTTAATATTTTTTTATTTTAGTTAATATTTTTTTTTAGTTAAAAAAAAACTGGATTTTTCGACGCGCCACGCGCAAAAATGGAAAAAAGACGAAAACGGGAAAAATCTACTTTTTTCACTAAAACTGCGATAACTTTAAAATTTCAGCGATGGGAGGATCGAAGTAGCCATGCGCGAGATCGGACGTGAAATTTGTTCGGTGCCGAAAATTTGACGTTTTTCTTCGGTTTAGAGTTATTTTTCATTGGCAAATTCCAAGAAAGTTTCTGATGATTTTTTTCGGAGTTGTTTTTGCTGTAAGTGAATCTACAAGCTGAAAACAAAAGTAAAGCTCTGCATGATTTTTTTCGTGTGGCGTAACGGGAAGGATTTCCGTTTGGTTCCAGCCGTTCCGGCAAGGCCAGAAGTTGTTCACAACCCGCGGATGCCTGGATCCGATGATGTTCTAGTGAAGCAACAGCATTGTATTCGATGTATATTCGGTTTGTCGAATGCTTTGGAGACCCTTGGTGAGATCTTTCCATACGTTTTGTTTTTGCTAGATAATTCATATTATATTCTATTTATTAAATGCAATATCCTTCCTACTCCACCCCATCTACCATGTCCTTAATCCAAATTCTACCCCCCCCCCCTCCTCCCTCTTCCCCCTCCTTGAATAATAATAATTACTTGCCAAATTTACACTTACACACCCAACCACAACTCATTCGGAGCGTTTGGTACGGTATGTCCACGCATCCTTCCTCCCCTGTTGATTCTGTGAAATGTGATCCGTTCTCAGAATCTGTCTCTGCGGTTAATGCAACGCAGTAGGCCTGGCCGCTTTAATTTTTGCAATACATGTTCGGGGTTACTCGGATGTAATGCAATCATTAATATTGACAAGAAAGGACTTGGGGCGTAATCTAAGCAAAAGTTCTTCCAGGATGCTTTCTTCGGACTGGCTGCGCTTGTGTTCGATTAGATTAGATTAGATTAGATAACTTTAAAATTTCAGCGATGACCTGTAGGTACCAAAAGTTGCGTCTTTTAATTACAAAAATTTTGGTATCCTAGATTTTTGGTAGCTAGATTTTTTAAACTTCTTACTATTTTTCCCAAATAGCCAAACTAATCACCTTTCTTTTGCGTCTAGGACAGCTAAAATCGGATGAAATGGCGCGGAGATATGATTTTTTGAAAAAAGTGGTTTTTGCGAAAATCGACGAAAATTGCCATTTTTCGAACCACCCTAACATGGCGTAGGTCACCTTAATGGCCAATCAAAAAAATACGAGTCTAATTATTTCGGCCAAGGATCCCCCAGAAAAATTTTGAGCCCGATCGGAGAACTTTTTTTTTCGTGAGGAATTGCTGAATATTTAGAATACAGGTAATAAAATGGTAAATTTCCATAGAGAGCATAAAAACTTTTCACTAATGTCTTTTGTTTGAAAAATAAAAAAATATTTAGAATACAGGTAATAAAATGGTAAGCTTAATGGGAGCTTAAAACTCTTCACTGATTTCCTTGCTTGAGAAACAAAGAAAAAAAGGTTTTTGCTATTTAATTTCAATTTCTTATTTGGTTTAAAAAAGGTGACAAAATTTAAAAAAAATGTCATAGAGATTATTTAGAGCTTAAAACTTTCTAATGGTTATCTTGCTTGAATATTATAGCACAGACAAACAGACGTGACTCTCCATACAAATAATTTTTGAAAATCATCGTTCTTCATCGAACCACCAAATCACGGCGACGCCAGCGCTGCCTGGTGAGCTTATGCCGAAGCGCAGCCCAAACATACCAATAGAAACCCATTAATGTCATGTGTCATGTCAGTGTATGCGTGAGACAATCAAGCCTTAACGATTGTAAACATCAACAGCACATTGTTATCCGAGCATTCGTTGGAGAAGGTTGTCTGATTCAACATGACCCGTCGTGTCCCGGCGCAAAACGCCGGCAATATCGCCCTACCTGCGGCTCAAGCAGGCAAAAAAGTGGGAATTTCCAAAAGGAAGGTTGAGGCCTCAACTGATGGCCAAAAACCGGGGATTTCCAAAAGGAAGGTGCTTTTGGAAGTGACATCGAACAGCAAAAAGACGAAAAAGAGCGACGGTACTGTACCGATGGATGAGGAGGAGGAGAACTCTTCATCGCACGAGGAGCAGCTATTGAAGAACAACAAGTTCGCTGGACTGCCTGACGAGGAACAGGTAACGGAAGCAAAGGAGAATGAAGTGAAACAGCGAAAGGAGAAACTGCCTCCTTTTTATGTGCGGCAATCATCGGCAACGATCGACTTTCGAGCGGGGCTGGTTGAACTCATCAAGTCTGGGAAAGAACCAAGGCAACATTCGTCTGTGTCAGGATGGATTTAAGGTGCTGGTGCAATCCAGGCAGCACTATCAACTGGTCAAGGATTACTTGACCGAAAACGAGGCGGTGTACTTTACCCATGATGTCGCCATGGATAAGCCGTACAAAATCGTCGTCAGAGGTCTGTACGACATGCCAGTGGAGGAATTAGCTGCCGAGCTAAAAGTTTTGAAACTGGATGTGTTGGCCGTGCACAAAATGAGCAGACGCAACAAAGACATCAAGTACCGTGACCAGCTCTACCTGCTGCATTTGGCTAAGGGATCGACGACGCTTCCTGAGCTGAAGGCAATCCGAGCGGTTTTCAACATTATCGTGTCGTGGGAGCGATACCGACCAGTGCACCGTGACGTCACACAATGCTTCAACTGCCTGGGCTTCGGGCACGGAGGTAAGAACTGCCACCTGAAGCGTCGTTGCGCCAAATGTGGTACCGATGCGCATCCAAGATTCGCTGATGAAATGCCTCAACTGCAACGGTGAGCACTCGTCAACCGACAGAAAGTGCCCCAAGAGAGCTGAGTTCGTGAAAATTCGGCAGCAAGCATCGACGAAGAATCAGCCTCAGCGTCGTAGAACTCCTCCAGCCCTGGTGGAGCAAAACTTTCCACCTCTTCAACCGCGACGCCAGGTCCCGAACTTGGCACCCTTGCCGTTGGATCCCAGGAAGAGAGCTGAGATGAATCAACCGCGGCCGGGTTCCAGCCAGGAGCCGAGACCGTCACCACCGGGCTTCAGCCAGGAGCCAAGACCAACCCAAGAACCAGCAGTTGAGGAACATGGTAATGATCTTTACACCTCAACCGAACTCCTCAATATTTTCAAACAGATGTCCGCTGCACTGCGTGGATGCAAAACCAAGACCCAGCAGATTGAAGTGCTGACCTCGTTCGTCATCCAGTATGGATCGTAGGTCCCTCAAGCTGCTGAATTGGAACGCTTGCTCCATTAGGAGGAAGAACTTAGAGCTGGTGGATTTTCTTCGCGAGAAGGAGATCGACGTAGCTGCCATCACGGAAACTCATCTGAAGCCCGGTGAAAAAGTTTATCTGCAAAACTACAAGATCGCGACGCAGCTTGACAGGACCACCTCTGGAGGAGGAGGTGTGCTTGTCGCTGTTCATCGTGATCTCAAGCCACGCCGGCTGCCACACTTCAAGCTGGACATCATCGAGGCCGTTGGGGTGGAAATTCCCACTTCTTGGCCCAGTACTCTTCATTGCTGCATACTGCCCACGTCAGGTGAATTCCAGAGATGGTTCAGCAGCAAAACTGAAAAGCGATATCCAGAAGCTGACACGGCGGAGCGCAAAGTACATCATCGCTGGTGACCTCAACGCGAAGCATGAAGTTTGGGGCAACAGCAAGAGGTAACGGAACGGAGTGATTCTGCACAACGATCTGCAAAACGGATACTACAACGTTGTGAGTTCAGATCGTCCAACGAGGGTGGCTCGGTCTGGGAATCACTCAATCATCGACTTCTTCATCACCAATATGGCTGAGAATGTGGCTCATCCTGAGGTGTTTGAAGAGTTGAGTTCTGATCACTATCCGGTGGTTGTGGAGGTTGGAGCTTCCGTTACTCCGCAGAGGCAACCAACCCGGAAAGATTACCACAACGTTGACTGGCAGCAGTTTCAGCAAGTGGTCGACAGCAACATCGACTATGATCAACACCCTGAAACTTCTGCTGATATTGATCGTTCGCTGGAGGTGATCCAGCAGGCTATCAACCAAGCAGAGGCTGCCAATGTTCGGGAGGTTCCTGTTAATTTTAAGGTAACTGATATTGACGTAGATACTAAACACTTGATAAGACTTAAGAATGTTTATAGAAGACAATATCAACGGACTGGGGACTATGACAAAAAGATTTCAGTAAACAATTTGAACAAAATCATACAAGACCGACTTGACAATATCAGAAATCAAGAATTTTCAAAACATGTAAGCCAGCTTGGGAATTATTCAAAACCATTTTGGAGACTTTCAAAAGTTCTTAAAAACAAACCAAAGCCTATTCCTCCTCTTATTGTTGAGGATTCTCCTTTGATTACATCCGAGGAAAAGGCAAATACACTTGGGCTTCATTTTGTTAGTTCTCATAATCTTGGCGCTTCTATGACCAGTCGTAAAGAAACATCAGTTGCCAATAGTATTTCAACAATCAATAACTCTACCTTTGAATTTCCTGCAGATTCCCATGTTTCTGGTGAGGAAGTCAAAGTTGCAGTAAAACAAATGAAAAATATGAAAGCTCCTGGCTTTGATAACATTTTTAATCTAGTGTTGACTGTGTCTTGCGAACCTTCGAGGTGAACGGACACTAGAGCTGCGGTATTTTTTACTACCTAAGCTCAGAGTTATTTAAAAAAAAATCACAGTCTTTTTAAAGACTTCCTGAGTTATTTTTCCAAATTCTAAACAGTCTTTTCAAGACTAACCCCACCTGAAATTTTGTTGTATTTCACAAACGAAGCCATCTTTTTAAGAGAACTTTGCTTGCAAAATGCGTCAAAACAAAGGTAAACGCAAATCTTCTGAAGATTTGGTCGTTACGTCGGTGAAGCGTTTGAACGCTAAACCGGCTAACGGAAACAGAAAAAGAAAACAGCCTCATCCGAGGTCTGATTCTGATTCTGAAAGTGAGGTCAATCCTCCAATTTCATTGGCAAACAGTTTCGGTGTTTTATCCGAAACTGTTGACAAGGATCCTTCTCCTCGTACTGAGCCTTCTGCCGTCGAGAAACGAGTAAAAGCTCCGCCAATTGTAGTGACTTCCGTCTCTGATTTGGCCAGCTTTCGAACGTAACTGAAGAACTGCAAGGAAACTTGCAATTTGAAGGTTTCGTTCCAGCTTGGTCGAAGAGGGGTAAATAACACGGGAATACCACATTTTGGTATTACTTGGGCAAATAACAGCGACCAAAATGTGCCCTTGGTTGCCCAGTAATAGATGGTAAAATACCATGAAATCATACCAAAGTCTTGTATGTGGAAGGGCACAACAATACCAAACCATGTTATTCCAAGGGTAAAATTATACCTCAAAATAAAACCATTTCAATACCAAGTTGAGGTCTTCTGGATTTTTGAACATTGCTTGAATACCAAAACTTGGTATTACCATGGTTTTTTTAGGTATTCCAGCGCCCTTGAAAAATCAGATTTTGCTATTCCAGTAGTCTTCCACATACATGATTTTGGTATGATTTCATGGTATTTTACCATATATTACTGGGCAACCAAGGGCACATTTTGGTCGCTGGTATTTGCACAAGTAATACCAAAATTTGGAATTTTCATACCATTTTTAGTGCAGTAGTTGCAGTTAATGATAAAACGGAAATGATCCATATGCAACAGCCAAATCTACTCACCTGATGATTCCACGTTGTTCTTAGTGATATTCTTCACCACATCGAATGCAATTGTCATTGATGAACGGCCTGTGCTTGAAGTTCTTGAAGATTCTGAAAAATAACAAGATTGAAAAATAAGTTTCATTAAAATGAGACTGGATTGAAATTCACCAAAATTCAATAATCTGTCGATCAACTCGTTTTTCAAAGTATTTGGTTATCCCGACTTAGAGAATTTTCAACGCCTTTAAAAAAAATCTTAGTGGGTATATAAAAAAAATGTCCCATAATTTCAGAGGAATTTGATGAAACCTTTCAATACCAAAATAATGAGTGTCGTGTGAGCAGCAGCGCCGGAAAGATGGATTTTTGTGGCGTTCTTTTTGTGCTGTATTCGTGATCGTGTTCATATCATGCATGCGGTGAGGGGGGTCATTGTGCTAATAAATATTATTGCGCGTCATTATCGTGTGAGCAGCAGCGCCGGAAAGATGGATTTTTGGGGCGTTCTTTTTGTGCTGTATTGAGGGGTGTCATTGTGCTAATGAATATTATTGCGCGGAAAGATGGATTTTTGTGGCGTTCTTTTTGTGCTGTATTCGTGATCGTGTTCATGTCGAATTATGTGGAAGGTGCGAAGCCGCGTTTTAGGATTCTTGTGTCTTTGTTGTTTTATTTGTGTTTCCATCTGGAGTATTAGTTTCCTGGAATTATTTTAAATCAAATGTTTACATGTAAATTTGTCTACTCACTATATGATTTATTTAAATGTTCATATTATTCCTTATCCTATCCCTTTCCTGTAATATACCATCTCCTCATACCATATATGATCAAATTGCTTAAATTAACGAAACTTTCTAAAACAGCATGGGAACCATCTGGAGCATTTATATTTTAAATCACTGTTTTTTTTTTATAGCTTCCTGGAATCATCTTGATTGTATTTATTATATTTATTATATTTATTTTATTTACTATATTTATTATATTTATTATTTATCATTATTACAAAACTATATGCTTATTAGATAATACACTACAGACTGACATTTACACTTACAAACATTCAAATCATTAAATACATTACGCACTCAACCATTTTCATCGGCCCGATGAAATTCCTCTAACCCCCATTCCAAACCTCCCAAAAATATTCCGTTCACTTTTAAAAGTCGCATGGGTTCCCTGCACTTTTGCCACTAGTGAACAACAAAAACATCCCCTCCCAAATCCCCACGGGACTGTATGGGCGTAGCCTTGGAGCACAGTGTGGAAATTTACGTTCTTAGATATTCTTGGTTGTACCGGGCAGCAATCAAATTGTCTAAGAATATTGAATTGACCATTGTGGCACCCCCTACAGCGTGGTGCAGACCCGTTATGCTATGCTATGCTATGCTACCTTTCAATACCAAAATAATACCAAAATGTGCCATCCTGACTAAGAAAAATTTCTACAATTTCAAGTCATTTCTTCTGGGGGTATATCAAAAAAGTTTAAAATCATTTCAATGAAGGTATTCGCTTTGATACATCATTTTAGCGCAAAATAATTATTTTGTCAAAATTGGTCAAAATTTTCCCATAGTTTCAGAGGAATTCGATAAAACACTTTAATACCAAAATAATAGCAATATGTGCCATCCTGACTTAGAAAATTTTCCACAATTTCAAGTCGTTTCTTTATAGTATGATGCTCCCAACGATTCATTGCTCTAAAAAAACAGGAACGTGAGCGGGGGATCCCCACGTTTCTTCCTCCCCTGAAGATTCAGAAACGTATTGTTGTTTGAACACTCGTGCTCAAACTCAATGCAATTCAACGAATCATCTATACGGTGAACTTTACGCAGTTGGCCTGACCGCTTTAACATTTGTGATGTTTCAATGCAATTTAATGCAATGGGGCACTGCAAATGTTAATAATGACAAGAGGATGCTAGGCGTTAACACTTGTAGCCCCAATGCACTATGGGGTATTTCCATAGAAGCGAGCGGCCAAAAATATTTTTTCACTTTTTTGTGACTTATTTGTGTTGTTTGTACTTATTATCATGTAAACAAATGAAATTTGATATTTTTCAAAAAAAAAAAAGTAAAATTTTCGATTTTTTTCGATTTTTTTATACATTTGAGCCCACATGCATTGAAATGGTGAATTTTAATATCCTTGCTCTGTCTGTTTGATACACGGAATGGCGGCTTATGCTTTGTTATAGTTTTCGTTTACTTTCAATCCCCCTCCCCTTCCTCTTGAGTCAAAATCTACCTCTCTTTGACCCCCCCCCCTCCGCCCTCACCACCCAAATTAAAAAAAATTACGATGTTTTAGGATTTTCTGGAACATTGTACCATCACAGAAGGGGAGGAAACAAAGGAATGTTTATGAAAATGCAATTAATTTGATTATTAAAAATTTATTGACCAACACTTAATAAATATTACATGACTAGATATATCTCAATGCACT
Organism: Culex pipiens pallens; assembly: GCF_016801865.2. NCBI lineage: Eukaryota > Metazoa > Arthropoda > Insecta > Diptera > Culicidae > Culex > Culex pipiens. The sequence goes on from NC_068937.1 coordinate 74,949,931, forward strand.
TCATCTGTCAAAAATCTAATCTTCGTCCACAACATCTTCTTCAAAATCTTCGTCAACTTCATCAACAGCATCCATAAGATCATTCATTATGTTAGAACTTGTATCACTTTCAGAATCCTCGAAAACCATGAAACTTCTAACAACTGTTGGGTATGAAGAGCAAACTTTCTTGGTATGTTTTTTGCTTACCCACATTGAACTTAAATATGGGTCCAACTCATGCAATGCCCTTAAAAATACATCCATTAAATTTGCTTCTCGTGATCTTTTTCTAGCAAAATGCGAACGAAATAATTTCAAATGTTTGTGTTGACATTCAGCGGCTTCTTCTGCCAAAACACCAAGAGGAGCAGGAGAATGAAGAATTATATCACCTGCATGAGCAAGCACTTTTAAAGAGTTGCAGGAATTTTATACCATTCGTAGTGTTCTAAATAGAACCTATATGTATCTTTGCAATATTCATCAAATATTTCAGGATTAATGGCTTCTTGGCAGTTGATCGCTATCGAAATATTACGATCTCTCGATCAACTCTTTTTCAATGCCCAATACACTGCTTAAAAGTTCCGGGTTAGAAAATGCTTTCCTACAAATGTTTCCGGTAGTACTCGTACCTTTACCGCCTGATCTTGGTTGATCAGCTCTAAATCCAAATGCCTTGTGCAATGCTTCCAGAACCATCTTTTTTCGTTTAAGATAATTCAGCTTAAGATCCTTCGTAACCCTCCATTGTTTGATCTCCATCCGATATGAAATATGTAACAGACATTCGAAAAACCGTATCAAAGCATGAAGTGGAGATATTCCATAGTATAATGTGTCTTCATTGGCAGTAAATCCTTCTTCTAGTTTTTCGATGGAGTTCATTATATTAGGTGTTGCCCCACATATAGGACAATTTTGCATCGATGATGAACCAGTAATATATGTCAGCACTTTTCCGTCTATCATACTCAAAACAAAATTAAAATCGATCAACACGAATTTATCACCCGGAAGATCAATTTTCAAAGGTGTCAATTCACACATTTCTTTTTCCAGATCATGTTTTGTTTTCAGGATGATTTCTCTAGATTCTTTAATAAACTGTAACATAATTGGTCGACAAAATCTGATGCTTTGAGGTGTAGGATTATGCCATAAAATATGTTTACCATCACTAATTGGATGGGAGTTAACGTTGCAGCAAAGACATTGGAATCATCAATGCTACCTTCTGGCAATGAATGATTAAATTGAGAATATTCAGTGGATCCATCCATTCCCCAACTACTCAATAAAACCAATTCGGCGCAATCTAAATCATGACTATCTAGATAATCTGTCACATCCTGCCTTATTACTTGAAGTATTCTAGATGCCGTATGATTCATCAGAGCTTGCAATTCCACTTATCTTCGAGGCTGACCCTTCGATGAATTCAACAGGAGGTGCGCATGTTTTTTTGGCACCTGCTATAACATTGTAAGGCGGATATCTCGAAGGGCAATCAAAATGAAATATTTCATACTGAGCCTTAGTAAGGTGTGCTTCGATAATCAGCGTAAATGCTTCTTCCGGCGTTTTTAACTGTCGGTCGTTAGTTAACTGAACGTACATTTTAGAAAAGTAATCCTGATTTTTCAGGAGGTGTCCTATCACTTTAACTACATTCACATCGTGCCTTTTAAATGCTGTTCTCCTTGCCATTAGCAAAGCCTTATGAATTGAATCCACTTTAGGATCCAATGATTCATTATCAATGGTACGTCGAACACTCCTATCACTCTTCGCATCAAACTCTTTGGGTTCTCGTCCACGTTTTTTCGTTGATCCACTTGTTAAATTCACGTTTTCCACGATAAATCCTTCTGAATCAAACTCACTATGTAACCAATTGTTGTTAGATGACTCAAAAAATGAACTTCTTCTATGGGCATTTGTATACCTCGTTTTAAAGCTACAGAACAACATGCGTAGTTTTTCCCTGAGTAGATCATGTGATGGTTCTGCAATGTTGTAATTCTTACAAATATACTCGAAAGCAGTTTTCACATTTTCAGAATGGTGCTTCGTTACATCGAACATGGACACTACGGTATTATTATCCATATTTTTAAAAGCACACAACAACTAACTGATATGAATATTCGAAGAATTGTTGCTGTTAAATACTTAGCATAGGTATTTCTAATTTTATTAAACGTACCTAAGTACCAACAAAGTCATGAATATCAAATCAATTCCAAAACATACATAGCAGGTACGTCATTTCTGCCTCCGCAGGTAAATATTGTGATTTTAACCAAGCGTATGCGCGAAATCATTAATTTTCTTGCATGAATCAAAATGTTCAAAATGGCATAACTCAAAAAGTGCACATAAGTGCACTTTGAAATTTGAAGACAAGTTAGGACAGATCGCACAAATGCACACAAAAAAAGTACTCCATTAACAAAGTTGAAAAAAACTAAATTTTAAACAAAAAGCCATCTTTTTTGATTTTTATTATTTTTTTTAGAATGTAAAAGTGTGTTTTGTAAAATTTTATTGAAAAGTTGAATCAATTACCTTTCTGAATATACATAATGATGCAGGAAAAAATACATAAACAGCTACACAGTACAACTATGAAAAATAATCATTTTTTTGTCAAAAAACATGTTTTTTCTTACCATTTTTGCCTTTGAAGGTCTGCAATTCAGTGAATTTTGAACCTACAACTTTCAAACTCCGGATTTTTCTTAGTTAGAATGTTTATTTTCGAAAAAAAAATACCAAAAAAATAATTAGAGTATGTCGGTTTTTCGATTTATGGCCGCCTGAAACTGGGGTCAAAAAAGTTGGAAATACATTTTCACTGGCTCTTTGAACACTTGGAAAAGAAGTTGGAAATGACTTTTTCATTGTAACTTAGGGTAGACGCGTATGTTTTGGATCTACCTTGTTGTAGGTGATTCTTGACATCCTTCCGGATCGAATGCATAAAGAATAATCCAAATCGGTTGAGTTTTCGCCGAGAGATAGCCGGATGAAGTTGCATTTCCAACTTTTTTGACCCCCTTAGTGCTTCGCGTAAGTTTTGACCCCGTTGGTGCTACAAGTGTTAATCAACCTAAGGCATTTTCCAGGATGCCCTCGAATAACTGGCTGCGCTAGGGTTAGATTATAGTAGATTAGATTTCACCCGAACTACACACAAAAAAGTACAAATTCGAAATCGACTTTATCTGATCATGCTGTAATTTGGCGGAGCTTTTTATTCGCAATTCGCAATTTTCAGTGTAAGAACGGGCCTTGACCAAGGGGCTGAAAACTCTTAGAACTTTACTCTAGTATATTAATAAGTATACTTAAATAATTTTAGTATACTTACGCCATCACACCCTAACATGAATCATCTTGAATAAAACGTCCTTGTGACGTCTATAAATGTCACCACTATTTTGTTCAGGCATGCCAGATTTTGAAGATTTTCGGGCACATCACAAAAACGCAAATGAGTTTAACTTGATGGCAAAATAATATTTTACAAATCTGTTTTTGGCAAAAGAAGCAAAACATTGTTATCTTTTTCGTGAGTAATACATTTGATTGAAAATCATCGAATAACATGGCAAAACAATACGTTTGAGCATTGAGCCTGTGCTAGAAAATCTTCAAATGTGGCATCCCTGATTTTGTTATTAAATTGTTTTTTGTTTCTGCCAAACCTAACCAACAAACGACGGAACCGGCAAATTGAGAAAAACTTCCTCCAGGGCTTTTGAATTATTTCAAAATCAATTAAACGAAAACGAAATCAAACCGATCTTACTTTTTTCTGTTGGGTGTGACTTTTTTCAGCGACGACACCTCCAGGAAGATCAACATTGTAATCCACCAGGGCAGCGCTAGTCTCGAGACCAGTTCCGACGCTAGGATCTCTTTCGAAGTGGCGACTCTTGTTGGCCTGTGGGGCGCTTCTGGTGATTACATTCCGGTGTTTTTCGAAGAGATTTTTCAGATTATGCGCGGGTACGGGGACTGTGCGAACCTGAGTGCGAACCCGTTGCGGGAATGATTTTGGGGGAGATTGTGGTGCACCGGTTACTCGGGATTGTGCAGGAAGCGATAGACCACTCGTTGTATCGGCAGGCCAGTTCGGTGCTTCCGAGAGGGACTTAGAGTATCATATATGACGAGGAATCCGACGCGAGTTGAGCGGTTGCAAAAGTGAGGGACATAGCGTTTGTAGAGAAGAAGATGAAGGATCTTAACGGGGCCGTTTTTTGCAGCTGGGATTGAATTTGGACGAGTCGGATGAGCTTTCTGCCAAAACTTTCTCAAGGGCTTGGAGAACATTCCAAAATCAATCAACTGGACACTTGATCCAGAACCTGCTCTCTATCGTATTAACAATTTCTCAAGAATCAAGAATTTTTCATGGACGGTGAACATCCGGTGGGCTTACTTTCGGCACAAGGAAACAATTGTTGTCTGGTGCATTCAGTCCAACGGCCTCTACCATGATTGTAGGACCACAACCGTTGTTCCGAGGCAAAAATCTGCGGCGAATTGATGGCTAGGTAAACCTGTCCCTGTCCGAGGAATTGTCGTAGCCCACAGCCAATATTCGCTAAAATCAATGCTTGCTCCGCTGATAAATGTCGGTTTTATTTAACTTTTACCGAAGAATATTTGAATAACATTAAGAGCGAGTCCACGAGCAAAGCATACCCATCTCGCATCGACCTCACCAATCTGCCTGAAATTTTCAGGGGTTGTTTGTACATATATAACTATCATCTGGCCAAAATATGAGCACTCAAGGTCAACGGGAAGTGGGGCAAATCGGGACATAAAGTTTGAAGGTTCAAAAACGTCAAAAATCTTAGGCAAAATTCAATTTAATTTCAAAATTCGAAATGCATCTGAAAGGGCTTTAGTGAATTTTTTGGTTGTAAATTTTTGCTCGGGAAACCCCTTAGATCAAATTTTCTGTTGATAATTTTATCATATTCGTGTTCCTGGGACAATTTCACAATAGAAACATGCATAAAAATGTTTATTTTCATCCAGTTTTACCCTTTAAACATGAAAGTTAAAAAAAATCTTCGATTCACATTTATTGAAAATTAAATTCGTTTCCAAGGATACTAGATGACACCACAAAAAAAGCAGCTTCTTATTTTTTTTAACTTTCATTTTTTAAAGGTTTAAAATGGATGAAAATAAACATTTTTATACATGTTTCTATTGTGAAATTATCTCAGAAACACGAATATGATAAAATTATCATCAGAAAATGGGATCTTAGGGGTCCCCCGAGCAAAAATTTACAACCAAAAAATTCACTAAAAGTTAAAGTGTCTATTTAATATGTTAAACTGCCTTACCCAAAGCGTTCTCATTCTCAGATGGTAGTCCCAGATGTCCCCTACAAGCTGCAGATCGAACCGAGTTAATATCTGGATAGAACACTTTTTTATTTGAGTTTGAAAATTATGCTATTTTTTCACTAAAATGCCAATAACTCCCTTTAGATTTAACCAATTGGGAGTTATAGCCATTTTAAGATTTTTGACGTTTTTGAACCTTCAAACTTTGTGTCCCGATTTGCCCCACTTCCCGTTGACCTAGAGTGCTCATATTTTTGCCAGATGCTAGTTATATATGTACAAAAAATCCCTGAAAATTTCAGCCAGATTGGTGAGGTCCAAACGACGTCTAATACAAAGGGGTATGCCCTGTTCGTGGATTTGCTCTTAAAAACTGATAAGTCATGCAAATTTTAAAGCTCTAATGTAAACATAAACATGTAAACATGGGTCTCGTGGCGCAGGGGTAGCGGCTTCGGCTGCCGATCCCGAAGATGCTATGAGACGCGGGTTCGATTCCCGCCTTATCCACTGAGCTTCTATCGGATGGTGAAGTAAAACGTCGGTCCCGGTTTCTCCTGTCTCGCCAGAGGCGCTGGAGCAGAAATCCCACGTTAGAGGAAGGCCATGCCCCGGGGGGCGTAGTGCCAATAGTTTCGTTTTTTTTTCGTAAACATAAACACACACAAGCACCAGAACTGTCAAAGCCAAGAAGCGTAAAGTAGCGGTGGGAATTCGTGGTTCGAATTTCGTTAGTATACTTACAAGTATATTAAAATAAAGTAAGTATACTAAGATTCATTAATTATACTTGGAGTTTCCTGTCCGATCTTATGCACTAGTTTCCCGACGAACACACACTGCCCTTACACCTACATCTCACCCTTGCTCTGAGTCAGTACGAGCAACACGCTAGAACACGCTTTGAGTGTTCGTGCCAGGCATGCACACCTTCTTTTCCGGTTACGCATTTTAACTCGGCCGGGGGTGGTACATTACGTAGGGTTTGATGTAAGTATAAGCGCCTAACCATTTATAGTGTGCCTATAAATTTTCCTTAAAGCAAAAACTGTTTTATTTTAGTTTGAATTCAAAAACTAATTGTTATTTTACTGTGTATTGTTTTCTCCTGAAATATTCCCTAATGTTAAGTCGTGTTTATCTGTTGCTATTTCTTATGTCACTGTGTTTTGTTACATTTTTTTTTTCTTGGAAATTTAGCAAAAGTACAATAGTAGTATTTGTGTTAATCCTTCTATCATTCCATAAACTGAGTAAGGGCTCGAACATCACTTGTTAGAAGAAAAGGGTGAAGGTTGAAAACAATAGACAGTAAAGAAGAATATACTTTATAAAGAATCAATAGTAAGAGAATCATAATTGTATGTTTAAAAATAAAAAGTATAAGCTAGAAATAGAAATAGGCAATAGTTAATAAATAGAGATAACAAACAAGCTTAAGTTATTGTTATGATGGGCAAGATAAAAAATTATTCAAATAAATAAATAAAGAAGTGAATCGACCAAGAATAGACAAATGATAAATAGACTTGGTTTTACTAGTACATTGGGGGAAGGTTTATTTTAAAGAAAACACACAGTTTGTTAAAGCAGAATTATAAAAAAAAAAAACAAAAAAAAAACCGATTTAATATCACCAGAGGTGAAATAGAGCCTTTCTTACAAAATGATAATGATAATGATACCATCCAGTGAGAATTTTACCTAAAGCTTCGAATCTAAACCTCAAATGCCATTTTTTTAATTTCAGAAGTACATTATTTGTCGCAAAAAAAGCAGAGCACCCAAAACCTCTTTTACGCAAATGGACCGAAGTTTTACTTCCCCATCCGATAGAAGGCGTAGTCAGGCAAATCTCGTCTCGAAAAATGCCACCGGGTCCGTCTGGGATTGAACCCAGGCCATACTGGGGTTTATAGGCTACCACGCTAACCACTAAACCACCGGACCCGACTAGTCGCAAGATATTTAAATTTAATTAAGAAAAACATATTGGATTGACATTATTAGAAAAAAAATAAAGGGTACTCAGTCTATAATGTTAGTCTATGATTAACTTAAAAAAACATGTATCGCTATTGCACTTTGTCGATCAATTATGAGAAGCCAGAAAGAACACTTTCACGCGCAGCGTAAAACGCGCAAGCGTAAAAGCGTTGGCGTTGAAGCTTTGAATTAACGACTTGTCGAGCTTTCGAGCGAGAACGAGCCGGGACTTCGAATTTGATGTTCAGTGTATGATTTTGTATAAATCCAAAAATTTAATAGGAAAAAATAGGGTAAAAATAAGACGAAAAACACTAAAATCGCTATATCTCTGGAAATACATTTTGGAAAAGCTTCAAATTTTGGGCCCATATTTTCGAATGGCTTTTTGTTTGAAACTGAATTCTTTAAATTTGATAGTGTTATCTGTAAAATAGTCCAAAAAATACCTCTAAAAATGGCTTTGACCACATTTACTGGTCGAAAATTGTGAATCGAAAAATTAAATGTTCGTCTCCGACCCCACGGCTACAGATCTGACTTATAAAAATTTGTGGGTTTTACGAGCGGTTTTCCAGTGATGGAAGACACAAATTTTTAAGAGCGGATACAGACATCGCTCATGTATTTCAGAAAAAGAGCTCTAAAAAATCAGACTTTGAGTTCCGGGTTTCGGGCCAAAATTCAATCGAAAGAGCGCATCTAAACCTTCAATTTAGTAATAGGATTTTTTCCTGGGACGAATCCTCGCCGTGCACGATTTTTTTAAGATTTCTGAAAAAAGCGTTTTTCCAAATGCAAACCTTAAACCTTTCTTTTGTAAGAAAGGCAAAAGGGTGACAAGCATTGAGAGATACAAGAATCAAGAATTTCATAAAATCAAAACCAAATGGTAAACAAAAGAATTAGTGAAGAAGTACGAATCAATAGAGTAAAATAAAAACAGGGGATAGATGGTAGCTGAAAATGGAAAGGACAGAAACCCCGTTCTGCGACGTTCAGGTACATCCACAGCAGTTGACTCAACATACTGCGAATCAAAACAATACCGTCTACAATCACAAATAACTTCCCTTTCCCACATTGACGCGCCCCTTTCTTCTAGCCGTCTCGACTCTGACCCTCGCTGGTCAAAGGTTTACGATCCGTTTCCACATGCCACCAGCTAGGTCATCATGAAAACCGAGCCAACGTGGAGGTAAGAAAATAGGACACTTGCAAGGAATCAGAGCTATACTGTCAAGAATGATCTAACAGGACTACGGACGTAGTCAGTGACGCTCCTTTCCGGATGTTCCTCGCCTGAGCGTCAACTGAAGAGATATCATCAGTATCATTCGCTCACGGCCTGCAATTTGGCGGAGCTTTTTATACTATCAAAATATGCAAGAATCTCAAATTTTAGCAAAATTGGACACCCCCGTCTTTTTAGCATCACTCCAAAGTTTCACGATTTTTTTTAAACTTTAGTTTTTAAATTGCCATATTTTTAAAATAAAAAATTAAAGAGCATAATTCGATTGTTATATTTAAAAGAAATTTGACGCTGAATTGAATGGCTTCTTCAGAATTTCTATAGGAATCGAACATTGCTGCATTTTGAGCAATTCCAGAGTTTTTTTTTTGAAAAGGTCCTATAAGCTATTGTCTTTCATATGTTGAAAGGACCTAATAAAAAAAAGTCGAGAGTAATTTTGAGTTTTGACCCAGAAGGAGGGTAACCGTATAAATTAGAGCAACACATGTCTCATGGTGAGAAATATTGGAAAGTGATAAACATTGAATAAAGAAGATAATTAGCGAAAAAAATGTGCACTGTATTCCGCCGGGTTGCGTCGGAGACATGGAACAAATGTCATACGATTACCCAGTAGAAACAGATCACGTTCTAAGAGGTCGCCTCTCAGCACGGTGGTTTGGTTCCGTTGGCAGATCGGTGATGCGTTCTCACGGTATGAGATAGAACGGGGTTCAATTCCCCGGCGGAATACAGTGCACAATTTTTTCGCAAATTATCTTCTTTATTCAATGTTTATCACTTTCCAATGTTTCTCACCATAAGACATGTGTTGCTCTAAAAGTCGAGAATTGAGAAAATGCTGGGATGGATGTAGATAGATTCTGCTACTGCTAGTTTATAAATTCGATATCCCAAGAGATTTTAACTTGCCCAACAATTAAAAAGCTGATTTCCATGTAAAATCGTCTAAGAAACACGATGATTTTGTTTTATTTGAAATTAAACTGCATATGTATTGAGAAAAATGCATCTAAAGTATTCAATTGCGAAAAGTGCACCAATGTTATATTCCAATAGAAAATCTGAACACGCCATCAAATTCAGTGTTTCATTTAAAAACTGCAGTCGAGTTTTGCTCTATATCTGGGTGCTGAATAGTGGTTCGCAAAACGGCCTCAATTTTGAACTGTCAAAGTGGAACCAATTTACTGTTCGCCAAAAGTAGAGAGTATTGTTATCGATCAATAAAAATTGTTTTTTTTTTTTTGCAAGAATGAAAAATGTGTGGCTTTTGAGAACCTGGAGTTGAAGTCAAGAAATCTTAAGAAAGTTGAAGGCGAGATCGTCATTTTTTATGGTTATGAATGGAAGTTGTTTATGGAGTCGATGCGGTTATATCCATCCAGAAGCTGTCTTTATTGTTTGATTCCGTTTGAAAACCTGGTTTTGTGAAAATCTTCTCTATTTGTTGGATCAACTTTGCTAGAATTAACGATGTTTTTTCGCTGGACCAGGAAGAGCTGCAGGATTCCAAAATCAGCCAGGGAGTTTATCTGCGACATCGCAAAATGACACTCTGGCCGCAGTTTTCGTCACCCGTAAAAAAGAAAAATCTCTTCTAACCGATCGAAACGCGACAATTTTCTAGCAAAAATGTCAAAAACTAGACAAAATAAAACACATACTACTGATTATCGGGTAGGGGTAAGCGTGGTTGCCTTTCACCCAGTCGGCCTGGGTTTGATCCCAGAAGGTCCCGGTGGCAAATTTTGAGACGAGATTTGTCTGATCACGCCTTCCGTCGGACAGGGAAGTAAATGTTGGCCCCGGTCTAACCTAGAGGTTAGGTCGTTAGCTCAGTCCAGGTGTAGGAGTCGTCTCCCTGGGTCCTACCTCGGTGGAGTCGCTGGTAGGCAGTTGGACTCACAATCGTCAGTTCGAACCCCGGGGTGGATGGAAGCTTAGGTGTAAAAAGAGGTTTGCAATTGCCTCAACAATCAAGCCATCGGACACCTAGTTTTGAGTAGGAATCTCATAATCGAGAACGCCAAGGCAATGCTGTAGAGCAAATAATTTGATTTTTGACTACTGATTATAAAACAGCTCATTTACCAGTAAGAAAAAAGCCATGCTTGCGCTTGAACAGTCTCCTACTTTGTAGATGTAAACAAAGTGGGATCATTCTAAAATCACGTTACACATTCTCTCTATTCATCACCCAGCTCTATATATTCCAAGATATGGCAATTTGAAACTAAGGTTTTTTGAAAAAAATAAAAATCGTAAAACGTTGGGACGGTTGTGGTTTGGTTGAGCGTTTTAGCAGAATGCATTACTATGAATACAAAGAGACGAGTTGTTCCTTTTAATTCCGCTATATATTTTTAATAAGGCTTTCTAGTCAGAAATTTACCAATACATTCAAAGTATGTTTACATTACAGCTGGACGTTTGTTTGCATCAGGATTCTTATCTCTTTCTAGCAAAAGTTTTTTGTCAGGCGACTTCTAGCTGGTTTTTTTGACTGACTGCCCGAAATGTCAGCCAACATACTTCGCAGGGCTGTGACAGCTACAGCTCGATCATTGTTTGCATCAGGACACTGTGACGAGGAGTTCGTCATTTTTGAGTTAAATTATATTTTTTTCACTGGGCCTAGAAAGCCTTATATCTTGACAGATACGTATTTCGTCTACTACAGACTTCATCCAAGGCTGTATATCAAAGGTACTCGCGATCTTACTTTGCATTAGTGTGAGTGCATGGCTCCGTGCCACTAAAACCAAAACAATAACAAACGAACAATGGACCGTGCCAGGAAAACCAAAACATAAACAATGTCAGTGTCAGTGGAGTGAGAGAGTCAGAGATAACGATTTTGACAACCGCACTACTACACACTCAATCGCGAGTACCTTAGGTAGAAAGCCATGGACTTCATCAGTGTTCTGTTCTCGACTAGTCGAAATACGTATCTGTCAAGATATTAAAAATATATAGCGGAATTAAAAGGAACACTTCGTCTCTTTGTATTCATAGTTGGGACGGTGCCAGAAAAGTGGGGATGGTCCGATTTTGATGAAATTCGGTATTTTTGCATGTTTAGATTGTATAAACAGCTCCGCCAAATTTCGATTTCGAGTGGTGTGCCGCATCACGTGAAGCGACCCATAAGCAGTTGTTTGGGCAGCTTTTACTCTACAAATTGTTCTCTGCAATGTGAATGATTCTAAAATGTTTTGTTGTAATATGACTGAGCATTGAAACAAATTAATTGTTGGTTGGTATGTTACTGTATTATAATGTTCATGACAAATTATACAAAGAAAAAAACTCCGACAGTTTAGATGTTTGGGTTATTTAAAAAAAAATCTGAAGACAACAAGTGAATTTGTATGGTACGCTTTTGTTGACTTATACGCACATCCTATCACACACATACACCCCTAACGCCCTATAGAGTTTTTTACGTGCGCATGTATTGCGTGTACGTACACGAAAAAAGTGAGGTTAAATTTTGTCCGGCCAGCAAAATCAAATGGTGCGCTAGTGTGCGTACGCGAAACGTCATAAATAGTAATAGTAATAGTAATTTTATTTGGCAACGATATCCTGTTAGTTAGCTCTATAGAGTTATCTACGTGCGCATGTATTGCGTGTACGTACACAAAAAAGTGAGGTTAAATTTTGTACCAGCCAGCAAAACAAATGGTGTGCTAGTGTGTGTGAGAGCGGGCTTAGAAAGCTCTATGGATGAAAACACCCCCCATTGAAAAATCCTGGATACGGGCCTGATCAGGATTCTTACAAAACCGGTTAATTTCGCAGTTCCTGCTAGAACCGGTTATTGCATTTGAGCTAGAATTCTTTGAGAATTCTTACAAAGATCTGGTAGGATGATGGCAGTGTTCTAGTAAGAATATTTTCGCTCTGTTAGAATTCTGCAAGAATCCTGTGAGAACGCCGTGACTGGGAGTCAGCAGCATTATTTTCAGAAATACGCAATTCTAGAGTTTTTTTATTAGGTCCTATAAACATATGAAAGACAATAGTTTATTGGTCCTTTTTTTTAAAAAAAAAAAACTCTGGAATTGTATTCATGAACCAAACCGTACTCTTAGATATTCACCACTTTTTAGAATAACTGCATAAACGACAAATTATTTAAAAAATTCGCCACTATGATGCGCTTTTATAATGAAAATTCATATACATTTCGACATGTCTAAACCGGAACTACGAAAAAGTCTGTACAATAGAAATAATATCTAGTATGTAAGAGAATTGTTAGTAGTCTACATAATCTTGACGAATAATTTTCATTACCTTTTTGAAATTTCGAAGGTACTTCTGCCGTTTGGTTTCTTCGACCGGACAAAACAACCTGATTATCTCCATTCCTATGATCCAACGGTGAACGTGTACTCCGGCAAATGTAACTCAAATGATAGTTTGAAGTTATAGTTTAACTGGTTCATGGGAACATCTAGTAATCATTAAACTGCTAACTGTTGCCATGCGTCTATCACTATTGATAACACAACTTTGCTTCCATTACATACTCCCAGACTAATTTTCGGGGGGCTGCGGGCGATAAACGGGCATCGCCAGTACCAGTTAAGACGGTGCATGCAATCCCAGTTACTGTTTATATGGAATTCCAATAAGAATGTTACAGAAAAATCAGGCTTCGGGTCCAAACTGTTAAAAAAATAGTTTTGTTTGCATACACAGCAAAAAAAGTGGTAAAACAACTGCGTGTAAAATTGCTTTGTGTAACCATTTTTATGTAATATTACACATTTTTTACAGAACGCCACTTTGCATTTTTGCCTAACATCCCTTACACCCAAATTGTGTAATATTAACAATATTTTTATTGAATATCGCATTCGCGTCATGTCTACTGTTGAGTTGTCAAAAGTTACTCTCATCCGCAATCAAATCAAAACAAAGTGCTAAGATTTGTCGAATTAAAGAGCCTGGCGGCAAAATTTAGATTGTTTTGTGGCTAAATGCAGCCGCTCAGGGTGCTAAGAAAGTGTAAGACTTAGTCATTCCCTTGTGGAACACCGATCAGTGAGGTACTCCTGAATATTAGCTCCTGAAAAGTGCTTAAAAAGTGCAAAAATGCCTCACGGCAAGAAAAAGAGGCGGTCCTCACCAGCAGGATCGGCAGATTTGAAGAAGCTAAAGAATGCCGAAGCGCTACCTGCAAAGCCAGGCAGTTTGAGCAAGGACGCTCAAAAATTGTCTGGAAACCAGTTCGCTACCCTCCCTGTGGACGTGAGCGAGAAGGAAAAATTTGAACGACGGGAAAAGTTGCCACCCATTTTTGTGAAAACATCGTCATCGGATTCGGTGCGAAAGTGGCTGACCGGGTTTATCAAATCTGGTGCTTTACGAGCTTCCATTCGCTTGTGTGCTGATGGACTCAAAATTCTGCTACCTACCAGAAAGGATTACAACTACGTTCGGGATTTCCTGAACAACACAAAGATTGAATACTACAGCCATGACGATCCAGGTAAACGCCCCATGAAACAGGTCCTCCGAGGTCTGTACGACATGGATGTGAGTGTGCTGAAAGAAGAGCTCAATACTCTGAAGTTGAACGTAATCGAAGTCTTCAAGATGACGAGACACAACAAGGACATCAAGTATCGTGATCAGCTGTACCTGGTTCATCTCGAGAAAGGATCGACAACGCCGTCTGAGCTGAAGGCAGTTCGGGCAATTTTCAACATCATCGTGACTTGGGAACGTTATCGTCCAGTGCACCGTGATGTGACGCAATGTTCGAACTGCTTGCAGTTTGTACATGATGGAAGGAACTGTTTCATCAAGAGTCGTTGTGCAACCTGCGGAGGTGAGCACAAAACTCAAGCTTGCGAAACAATCAACGAGAACATCGAAGCCAAATGCTTCAATTGCGGCGGCAACCATTCGACCAAGAATCGAAGCTGCCCAAAACGTGCTGAGTTTGTGAAAATTCGGCAGCAAGCGACGACGAGGCACCAACCAAATCGTCGCAAAACACCACCAACTTTCACGGACGTGGATTTTCCTGCTTTGGCGTCACCTGGAGCGGGATCTGTTCGAGTGGCTCCAAATCTGCAGCCATTGCCGTTGAATCAGCGGCAAAAAGTTGCAGAGAATACAACACCTCCTGGCTTCAGTCAGCAACCGAGGAAAAACCAACCAACATCAACGGGTGAAGGCAGTAGTGACCTGTTTTCACCACAGGAATTTTTGAACATTTTCATCGAGATGACAACAACACTGCGTGGTTGCAAAACTCGTCAGGAACAAGTAAGAACTCTTGGAGCATTCATCTTAAAATACAGTTCGTAGTTTACTCGTTCTAGTGATTTTGAATATTTCAATGAATTTTTTTTTTTAGTTTTAAGTTAGGATTAGTTGTTAAAGTGATTTTTTTTCTTTTTACCCAAATGTATTCGATTCAATGCAATAATGTAAAACAATTTGAAGTAAATAAAATAAATGTGATCAGTTCATAATAAAACGAAAAATACAACAAAGATGAAGAGCATTAGGCCATACCACTTAGCATGTAAAACAAATGTAATTATTATAAGAATATTCAATAAAGACATATGTTGGAACCCTAACGTCTCTAGTGTTCCACGGTGTAATTCTAAGTAAACAAAGCACCCCTCGCCAAAGCAATGTGGTTAATAACTCATTGTCACTCCACACAAAACAAACACAACGTAGGGCAGTATTGTTATTTGTTACGAATTCAATCTGTGATAATTAACCTGTAAGCAAAAGTGAAAATAAACGATCTCTTCTAATCCAACCTCCGAGAAGGCAAGTTGCCTCTCTCGGAGCACCTGAAACCCTTGAGTTTTACTTACCTGGAAGTCTGGTCCGCCACTACTTACCGTCCGCTGGAGTTGTCCGCTGCTGCATCGATGGGATCCTGGAACCTGAAAAGAAATGGTGGGTCGTCCGCAGTTTTCTGAGTCGGCCCCCTGGCCGAACAACATATTTAATTTCAAAAAAATAAAATGTAAGACTTAGTGTAAGGCGAAGAAAGTTCTGATGGAGTTGAAGCTGACCGAAAGCTGCTACTGTATCGAACTTGGTACATAACTCAGAGTTTCACCGGAACCGGAACATTTCCGAAAATAATACGAAGTTAACGTAGGCGTCATACTTAGTTTGACTTCAGTAACAATTTCTTTTCTTTTCAGCATCAAGCAAACAGGTAATCCAAGCCCCTTAAACAGTTGATTACGATCGAGGAAGTTCACTGGCGGTGGCGGAAGTCACCCGGGTTAGTTTGTGCAACACGACATTCGACGCTCGAATTCAATTTTGTTGAAGCGATGTCAGCAGATAATGGCTTCACTCAACGAGAGAAACACAAAGAAAATTAATTCAATTCCAAATCCAACAGCATTTCCGACAACAAAGGCATCCAGTTTTGATATCAGCGTTGAAGAGGGACAGAGCAGGGAATAGGTCATTTCACCCTCGAGGAACGAAAAGTCAGCAAATATGTGGATGAAAACGTACTAGCGGGAGAAAAACATCTGTACATGTAAGTGTTTTCCTATAATTTATCAAACAGCTCTTAAAATACTCATTATTACTTGCAGATCATCCGCCAAGAACCAACCTGGCAGACAATCCAACAGTTGGCAGTCGCGTGTCTAGTTCGTCGATCTGGAACAGCCCGTGGTGGACGAAGTCTGCATCGGAACGCACCACCAGCTGTCACAGACGGAGCAGCTGATCACTAGCAAGGAAGATGCCGCAGACAACTACGACCGTGGCCACTACACCATCGGCAAGGAGATCGTCGACGTTGTGCTGGACCACATCTGCTGGCTAACCAACCAATGCACCAGCAAGGCTCCATGATCTTCCACCCGTTCCTCGGTGGCACCGAATCTGGAATCACCCCGCTGATCGTATGTTTGTCGAGTACGGCTAGAGGTTCAAGCTGGAGTTTGCAGTTCACCCGGCCCGCAAGTCTCGACTGTTGTTGTAAACGTTGATCTGACCGATCCCCGAACACCTCCTTCATCATCATCATGTCCTTGAACACTGTCTCATCCCGCTTCGATGGTGCCCTACAAGTCGATTTGATCGGGTTCCAGATCAACTTTGGGCCGTGCCCGAGAATCTACCGAGAATGTCACCAACGAGCATCTCTCCGTCGTTGAGAACACCCACGCTTGCTTTAAGCCGGACAACCAAATGATTAAATGCGACAGTTCATCGACTGATACCCCAGCGGATCTGCATGACGGATGCCGTGCGGGTGGCTCCGGCCACATGTAAGTTGACTTGTAGAAAGGATTGACATTTTGCTAATGCTTGATTTTTCGCTACAGGTTCTTCTGCTGAGTGGCCATTCTGGTGGTAACATTCTGATCGAGAGCATATCACCAATCGAAGCAAATCATTTGGTGAGCGTGTCGAGTACAACACGGCGGAGACAAGCACGGTACGGGAAATAAGTTCCGGCCAACGTTAGAACTACACGCGGAAATTCTCAGTTTAGCTACGATTTGGCTATGAACCGTACTACAAAGGCCACCATCTGAAGCGAGAATATCGATCGATTAGTTGCACCAGCTGCAGAAACTGAACGCCGCGCGCGGCCCGATTGAGTTGACCACGATCTGCACATCGGGCCTGTTCCAGATTCGGCCGTACTAGCTGCACTGCGGCGTCTAACTGACGGTAAGCTTAACAGCACACGCTGGAAATGGTCATTGCGACCATCAAGCGCAACGGTGGTGTGATAAGAGCGCAAGTACACAGAAAAAAAAGTGTAAATTTACCTGACTCGTAAACATTGTTTCAAACGTAAACACACTTCATGTAAATTTGAAATCTGATGTAAACGGTTGAATTTCACTTAAAGAGCCAACATTTAAAATCAGATTCAATGTTTTTGATGAATTTTACGTAAACGAAGAGTTCGTTCATGAAAATCAACAGATATGAATGCACGAAAAGCATGTAAACCATGAATCTTATTTAAAACATGTTTAACGTAAACGTGCAAACAATGTAAAATTGGTTAAGTTTTGCCTGCGTTTGGGATTGACAGCAAGCAAAATCAAAACAAAGTTGTGTTCTCGCAGGTCAGCTTGGATGCTCGCGGAATCTGTTCTATTTTCCGGTCGATTAACCAACTACCAAGATTGAATAAGCAGTCTCGATTGCAGTTAGGGACATTTTCGGTCGGTGTTCAGAAAGCCATTCATATTCCCACTTGCATCTGCTGGAGAATGAAAAACAATTTGTGCAGTTAAGAAAAGTGTTTCCGCTGCTGATGCTGACGGACAGATTTCAAGACTGCTTTGCTGGATTGTGGAGTCAGAACTAGGAATTTTTAATCAACTTTGTGTGGAAGTTGTTTGGAAAGCTGGAATCGAAGTAGAAGTCGCTGAATCTTAAGAAACCGGAGTCAGAGTGAAAAAAAGCGATCCACCTCCGCAGCTCTTCTAGTGGGTCTAGTCGCATCGCCAACGTACTGTCAGCCTCATCAAATCAAAAGAAAAGTAAGTACTTATCTTATTTACTTGGTTTGTGCCACTTCATTGTCGTTTTTAGGGCGCCAAAGTTGCGATTTCGTCTGGAAAACTCTCGTCGCTCGCACACGGCTTGTTTTTCCTCCCGAATCAACCTCAAAGATTATCCGGCCGGGCAGCTCCTCCCTTTTCTCCGTTACGATAGGTTCCAGAAGCAGCAGTATGGCCATCACGATCGTGACCAGTGTCGAACAGTACACCAAACTCATCAGCTCACCGGCCCTAACCGTGGCGTTGTTTTCCGCTGACTGGGCGGAACAGTGCACGCAGTTTCTCGCGGTGATGACGAAACTGGCCAAGCAGTTTTCCGCGGTTCAGTTCGTGGACGTTCCGGCGGATGAACTGTTCGAGGTGGTGCTCAAGCACCAGATCGATGCCGTTCCGACGGTGAACTTCTTCCAGGCGGGAAAGGCCGTTGATCGGATTGATGGTGTGGACATTGCCGCGCTGACGACCAAGTGTCGAAAGCTGGCCGGAGCAGCAACATCAGTTGGTGGAGGTGTCAATGGAGGATCGGCTAAAGGCGCTCATCAACCGGGCAAACGGTAATGATCTTCATGAAGGGTGACCGCGACACACCTCGCTGTGGCTTCTCCAAGCAGCTGATCGCGATCGTCAACGAAACTGGATTCGCAGGGCCTGAAAACGTACTCGGACGACTCGGACCGGGCGACCTATCCGCAGGATTACGTGAAGGGGGTGCTCGTCGGTGGGTTAGACATTATAAAGGAACTGCTGACCGGCGGCGAGCTGAAGGAGACGTTGAGTGCGTAAAAAGTTGTTGAAAATTATCAACGCTAGACGACAATTACCTCATCACGGTGGAGGCAGCGAAGATGGCTAAAGTGCTAAATGTTGCAAAAATTGAATTATTTTGTAATTTTTTCAGCAATCCGCGAAATTTTTTTTGCAAAAAACACAATCAACGTTGTCAACTTGACAGCTGACCACTGCAAATAACGGTACCTTACCAGATCAAAGTGATGTACGTTATAGGTGCAGCCTTTGTTGGAGTCGACAAAACTTTAAGCCAAATTTTGTTATGGGAATTGGGTCTTTAAATTGAGTAAGATTGGTTATATTTTTGAATGAAGCGATAAATTTTGCGTTAAAGAGTACTTTTCTGACAAAAATGAAATTTTGATTTTTTTTAATAAAAATTTTGTATTTCAGATTTTTTTATGTTCCTTTTGGTAGAACTTTTTAAAAATACTTGAAACCAAAAAAAAAATATAGGTGAACGTAATTCCGGGGACCCCAAAGTTCTTGTTTCTCCTCGAGTTGAGCATACGCAATCATTTTTTTTTGTAAATTTTGGTAAATTAGCGTTATGAGATAGGTTCAAAATATTTTCCATCGATTACAACAAAAGCTTTTATACTATATTTTTTCAACCAATTAGAATTTAATCAAATTTACATTTTTTTAGAACCTTTTATATAAATTAAAACAAGTTGATTATTTTTCTTCTGCCAAAGACCTTAAATGAATAAAAAAAATTGATTATTTTTCTTCTGAATACTTTGGCATTCTAACGCTGATGTACAGATTTATGACGCCAGGAAATACAGATGAATTGACCGTAGCAGGGCTACTAGCAACCCTGAGTCGACATTCTTTTGCGTGAGCTGTCACTACCGCACGACACAGAAAAATTTGCGTTTTTTGTTGTTGCACCACATTCGTTTGTTGTTTTGAGTGTTCTCACAATTTAGCGTTTTCGTCTCAATTCGATAAAAATCCCTCAGCTGTTCCGGTAAGATAACGATCACCAACCATCATTCCCACCTGCTGTGACTGATATATGCAAGTTTGTTTTGGTTTTCTTTTTGTGATAATTTACAATAGTCATAATTCGTTTGTTTCAGCTAGCATTTCATGAATCATGCCGGACGATTACAACTTTTCTCCACGAAACGTAAAAGAGTGCGGCACGCATCCCGCTGCCAAGTTTGAAGTGCTCTAATCAACAATGACCGAGACGCTGCAGCTCCGCGGCCAGCTGGTTGGCACTCCGGCTTAGTCAACCAGATCGCGACCAACCCCAAGTAAACGGACATGATCCTCGTCGCGCGACAAGACCCTGATCGTGTGGAAGCTGACCCGGGACGACGCCAGCTACGGCATCCCGCAGAAGCGCCTGTACGGCCACTCGCATTTCATCAGCGACGTCGTGCTTTCTTCGGACGGTAACTACGCCCTGTCCGGCTCTTGGGACAAGACCCTCCGTTTGTGGGACTTGGCCGCCGGCAAGTCGACCCGCCGCTTTTTTTTTTAATTTATATTTATTTTGATTTTCTCTTCCATTTTTTCTTCCATGTCAGTTAAAATATTATTGAGTGTCCAATCACAATCGATGACTTTTCACCTCAATTTTAAATACTAGCAACTTTCATTTATTCATGAAATATTGTAGCTTTCGCTATTCAGTGATTTCAAATGTAGGAGGTCCTACATGTACAAAAGGGAAAAGGGATACCTTAAAACTAACTTATAAACTATATAAAGAGCGGATCAATGCAGCTGAAGACTGCAATGATTTTTGTCGAAATGCATCAATTATCTTATTGGACATAACATCCAAAGTGTCGACTTCGGCTAATTGATGAAGTTCACTGGTGCTGAACCAGGGAGGAAGTTTCAGAATCATTTTCAGAATTTTGTTCTGAATCCTCTGAAGTTTTTTCTTCCTGGTTGAGCAACAGCTTGTCCAGATCGGCACAGCATAAAGCATGGCAGGTCTGAAAATTTGTTTATAAATTAACAGTTTATTCTTGAGACAAAGTCTAGAATTCCTGTTTATAAGTGGATACTAACATTTAATATATTTGTTACATTTAACCTGGATACTTTCAATGTGATCCTTGTAAGTAAGGTTTTTGTCAAAAGCAAGTCCAAGATATTTCACTTGATCCTCCCACTTTAAATTTACCTCATTCATCTTTATAATGTGATGAATTTTTGGTTTAAGAAAATCAGCCCTTGGTTTGTGAGGGAAAATAATAAGTTGAGTTTTTGCAGCATTTGGAGTAATTTTCCATTCTTTCAAATAAGAATTGAAAATATCCAAGCTTTTTTGTAATCTTCTTGTGATGACACGGAGGCTTCTACCTTTGGCGGAGATGCTTGTATCATCAGCAAAAAGTGATTTCTGACATCCTGGGGGCAAATCAGGCAAGTCAGAAGTAAAAATATTGTATAAAATTGGACCCAAAATGCTTCCTTGAGGGACGCCGGCACGCACAGGTAGTTGATCAGATTTGCTATTCTGATAACATACCTGCAGAGTACGATCCGTCAAATAATTTAGTCGACCCGCCGCTTCGAATACCATACCAAGGACGTCCTGTCGGTTGCGTTTTCCGTGGACAATCGTTAGATCGTGTCCGGCTCGCGCGACAGGACCATCAAGCTGTGGAATACGCTCGCCGAGTGCTAGAACACCATCCAGGAGGACGGTCACTCCGACTGGGTGTCCTGTGTACGCTTCTCGCCGAACCACTCCAACCTAAAGATAGACCATCTAGGCCACAATGGCTACCTCAACTCGGTGTCGCCCGACGGTTCCTTGTGCACGTCCGGCGGCGTTCCTGTGGGATTTGAACGATGACATATATCTGCACTCGCTGGAGCACAACGATGTAATCAACGCGCTCTGCTTCTCGCTGAACCGGTACTGGCTGTGCTTCGCCTACGGACCGTCGATTAAGATCTGGGACCTGGCCTGCAAGACCATGGTCGAGGAACTGAAGCCGTCGAATGCCATCCTGCCGCAGTGCCTTTCGCTGGCCCGGTCCACCGATGGACAGACCCTGTACGCCGGCTACTCCGACAACATCATCCGAGTCTGGCAGGTGTCCGTGTCGGCTCGCTAAGAAGTATTCGTGTGTGCTCTAACTATATCCAGGGACACCAGTCGTCGGCAGGAGAAGAAGAGCGGCGTGGCCTATTACTCGTAGAAGCGAGGACGCTAGAAACCGTCGTCACATCGAAACATCATCCGGAAAGCAGCCCATCCGGAAGCAGCTCAGAAGAGTTACACGCAGCTGGTAGGTTGTAATAAATTCGCTACAATTGTGGAGTATAAATTTATACTTTTTTTATAGAGCTCGACAAAGCCACTGATCCATTCAGCCCATCCAGGAACGTCAAAAGAGATTTGAATTTGGTCGATCGCTGGATTGACGCAACAGGACGCAACAACTGCAACGACGGCCTTACAGTGACCAGAGGCTCTCCGCCTCCACAGGTGAGAAGACTTTTTTTAGTGGCATAAAAACCGATGGCAGAAATGATGTTGTGGATTATTTCAGCTCTCGTTCGAGCGTAAGTGAAAGTATTTTGCTGCGCGACGTCAATCTGCGGTCGAGCCGTCCGTGTTCGACTTTATCACCAGTTCTACAGTTCGAGCCTGAAGTGATAGTTGATCGAGATGAGTATTCGGCTAAAGGTGCAAGGTGCACGATTGCACGATGCTTAACTGTAGGTATTTTTTCTGAGTGAAAACCGCAGAGCTAAAATCACAATCTGAATTTATGTCAAACAAGTATGCATTTTGTGGCATTTTGTATAACTCCGTTGAATTGAAAATCCCATACTATTTTTTAAAGCTTTTGATTGCCTTTAGTTTGAAATGATTCTTTTTTGTTTATCTGATCAATAATATGCATTATTTCAATGGAATCATATGCTTGAATTGATTAGAAAGGATAACAAAAGAGTAATCTTTCACACTACATTTTGGCCATAAAAGTATTTGAAATTTACATCGGATTTAAAATTCAACGGAGTTAAAAAAAATTTAAACCTTGGTAAATTTACGTAGATTTCATCGGAAATTTACATGTTTTCAAAACGCTTTTTGTTCTACACAATTAAATCGGATGGCATGGATAAGTGCAGTGCTTCTGGGGACGCGCAGTCTTGTTTTTTCGCGATAATTTTCGTCTCTTTTGTGTCGCTGTTTGTGTGCATGGGGTGATTGGTCATTATAATTGAATAATGCCTTCATAAGTGCAGTGCTTCTGGGGACGCGCAGTCTTGTTTTTTCGCGATAATTTTCGTCTCTTTTGTGTCGCTGTTTGTGTGCATGGAGTGATTGGTCATTATAATTGAATAATGCCTTCATAAGTGCAGTGCTTCTGGGGACGCGCAGTCTTGTTTTTTCGCGATAATTTTCGTCTCTTCTGTGTCGCTGTTTGTGTGCATGGGGTAATTGGTCATAAAAATTCAATAATGCCTTCATAAGTGCAGTGCTTCTTGGGACGCACAGTCCGGATTTTTCGCGATAATTTTCGTCGTAAATGATCGTTAAAATTTATTCCAACTTTCAGTTTTAGTAATTACTCATCAAACTATCGATTATATGAAGAGTAAAGCGTCATTTATTTACTATTTTTGAAATTTGCTCGCGTTCTCTAAATTGTAAAAACAGTAAAATTATACTGATAAGTCCAGCCCATAGCACTAATGCTCGGCTGGCACGCGTTCGATAAAAATAAACCATTTTAAATAATCAATTATCTATCTTTCCGCAGCCGGCTACCTAAGATTTAAAAATTTCAACCGATAAACAAAATGCTCATGGTCACATCACTGCCACTCGTGAATCCTGACCTCATACCCATCTACTAACCCCCTCAAAACTCATGTGATACTTTGTCGGAGAAGCAGTCGATTGGGCGGTCTCTATCACTCAAGTATCGGACTAACATTCCCATCCACTTCCCCGTGACCCTACCACTGGTCGTGGCCGGCGCCGGTATTGATCAGCATGATAGGGGCCTTTGAGAAGTTGCGAAGCGAGGAAAGATAGCACCCACTTATCTTCCACGGCTCGTCGATGTAACTTCTGGAGGTCCTGGTCAATAACGGAGTAGCAACTGCGGGTGGGCACCTATGCTTATGCTTACACAATTAAATCGGATGGCATGTAAATTTAAAATGAAGTTGATGTAAATTAGCATCATTAATGACGTGCACTTTTGGTATATCATAAATGATGTAAATTTACCGGTTTTTTTTTCTGTGTAGGCGTTCCGATTCCGAGCAGGATGTGCCGCCGCAGGGCGCGATCTATTACTATACGGACGCGTAGAATCGGACGCAAGAATAGGCTGGTACTGGTGCAAAAGTATGGCCAAGAGCTGCTCAAGATTGAGGAAGATGCGCAGTAGGAGATGTTGACGCAGTGCAAGGACTCACATTTCAACTGCGTGTAATTTAACAGGTGCGGATCGCAGCTGGAGAAGTTCGTCGTTAAGTTCGCCGTCCGTGGACAAACACAACTCAACATGCCGCACGGGAGGCGGTTCGAACCGCATCTTTGCCGGGACTGTCGCTTTTATCAATCCTATGATGTCCACGGTGGGACTAGCAATCGCACCCCTTTGACACACCCTTAGGCCGGTCCATTACCTGCCGGTGGCGAAAGACCCTTCCTCAGATTTGGACCAGCAGGGCGACCTGCTGCAGTACATCTGGTACACGTCCTGAGATGCACGTATGAGATGTTCGTATCGGCGCTAGGCTAGGAGGTCGAGATGGAGTCGCACGACGGGTTTTAGGGCGGTTGTCGGTAGGGTGGTGGCCAAACTGCGCCGTACTACACCGCTTCATTCCTAGAGGTTTTCTACCACTGCATGCCGTCCGACACTCCGGAGTTCATCCTTTACAAGACGCGGCACCTCGGCAACGACGAGGTCTACATTATGGAGAGCGAACACAACCGTGACTACCGGCAGGACATTCTGCCGACGGAGTTTCGCGACGTGTTGATCGTGATTTATCCGCTCAAGAGCAGCCTGTCCCGGATGACGGTGAACAAGAAGCCGGACGTTCCGTAGTTTGGCCCGCTGTCGGACGAAGTCGTCATTTGTTGTTCCGGTTCGGCGAGCTTTGTACGCATTTCGGCCATCAACACGAGTCGCGCCAAGCGGACGTCCCTCTCGCTGTATCAGAGTAGACCAGAGTAGAAGTGAGTATTCATAATTAAAGTTGAAAAAAGCTAGATTCTATGATCTTTCTTTTCGCAGCTACGTGGAGATCCTGTACCGAGAACTAACGCCCTTTGTCCGATCTCACCGTCCGTGGACAAACACAACTCGACATTCGGCACGGGAGACGATTCGAACCGTATCTTCGAGGAGTTTACCGCGCCCATTTTCAGTCCCATTTCGTCGTAGAGTACGGTCACGGCCAGTGATGGTGGCAACCCAGCAGGATCTACAACCGGAAATGCCCGCTGGCTGCAGCTGATTTCTGATCGCCACCGGAACAAACAAAAAAGTCACTGCAATAAATCAAATTAAAAAAAAATGGTTTGTTTATGTTTGGATTGACATTTCTAGCCAAAGGAACCTATTCGATATCTATCCCTGAGCTCAAAATGGGCATTGCGTAATATTACACGATTTTAAGAGTACATTCAAAGGTGATGTGCATGCTTTTGCATGCGATTTTACCATCGGAATTTTCGCTGTGTACGCACACCAACATATTCTCTTGCACGCGCGCATACCCACATTCACATTTCGTAACGCGACCGGCGGCTGTCAAAAAATGCATTTTGCACGTGATTTGATGTGATAACCAACAGGGCCACAAGGATGACCTATGTAGCGGTTGCCTAGAATTACAGTGGCTCAGACTTAAGGTAGTGTTGTCACGAACCGGACCTGAGTTTCTGGGCGCACTGCAGCGCTACCAGAACTTCGCCGCTGGGCTCTTCGCTCTCATCCGAGAGATGACAGATGAACGACGTCGGAACCTAGAAGTTTTTTTTTGAAATTAAATATGTCTTTATTGAACTTTCTTATAATAATTACATTTCATTTACATTCTAAGTGGTATGGCTACATGCTCTTCATCTTTGTTATATTTTTCGTTTTCTTATTAACTGTTCACATTCATTTATTTGCTTCAAATTGTTTTACATTTTTGCCTTGAATCGAATACATTTGGGTAAAAATGGAAAAAAAATCACTTCAACAACTAATCCTAACTTAAAACTAAAAAAAGTAAATTCATTGAAATATTCAAAATCACTAGAACGAGTAAACTACGAACTGTATTTTAAGATGAATGCTCCAAGAGTTCTTACTTGTTCCTGGCGAGTTTTGCAACCACGCAGTGTTGTTGTCATCTCGATGAAAATGTTCAGAAGTTCTTGTGGTGAAAACAGGTCATTACTGCCTTCATCCGTTGATGTTGGTTGGTTTTCCCTCGGTTGCTGACTGAAGCCTGGAGGTGTTGTATGCTCTGCAACTCTTTGCCGCTGATTCAACGGAAATGGCTGCAGATTTGGAACCACTCGAACAGATCCCGCTCCAGATGAGGCCAAAGCAGGAAAATCCACGTCCGTGAAAGTTGGTGGTGTTTTGCGACGATTTGGTTGGTGCCTCGTCGTCGCTTGGTGCCGAATTTTCACAAACTCAGCACGTTTTGGGCAGCTTCGATTCTTGGTAGAATGGCCGCCGCCGCAATTGAAGCATTTGGCTTCAATGTTCTCGTTGATTGTTTCGCAAGCTTGAGTTTTGTGCTCACCTCCGCAGGTTGCACAACGACTCTTGATGAAACAGTTCCTTCCACCATGTCCAAACTGCAAACAGTTCGAACACTGCGTCACGTCACGGTGCACTGGACGATAACGTTCCCAAGTCACGATGATGTTGAAAATTGCCCGAACTGCTTTCAGCTCAGACGGCGTTGTCGATCCTCTCTCGAGATGAACCAGGTACAGTTGATCACGATACTTGATGTCCTTGTTGTGTCTCGTCATCTTGAAGACTTCGATCACGTTCAACTTAAGAGTTTTGAGCTCTTCTTTCAGCACACTCACATCCATGTCGTACAGACCACGGAGGACCTGTTTCATGGGGCGTTTACCTGGATCGTCATGGCTGTAGTATTCAATCTTTGTGTTGTTCAGGAAATCCCGAACGTAGTTGTAATCCTTTCTGGTAGGTAGCAGAATTTTGAGTCCATCAGCACACAAGCGAATGGAAGCTCGTAAAGCACCAGATTTGATAAACCCGGTCAGCCACTTTCGCACCGAATCCGATGACGATGTTTTCACAAAAATGGGTGGTAACTTTTCCCGTCGTTCAAACTCTTCCTTCTCGCTCACGTCCACAGGGAGGGTAGCGAACTGGTTTCCAGACGAATTTTGAGCGTCCTTGCTCAAACTGCCTGGCTTTGCAGGTAGCGCTTCGGCATTCTTTAGCTTCTTCAAATCTGCCGATCCTGCTGGTGAGGACCGCCTCTTTTTCTTGCCGTGAGGCATTTTTTGCACTTTTTAGCATTTTTTTGGTTTGTGAGGGACGCACGTCTGACTCGCTTCTCTGCTGATCGCAGACTCGGAACCTAGGAGTAATATTTTAACGTGTTCGTCTTTTGTGCGTCATTCTTAGCTAGACTGTCATCGCGGTTAGTCGTGCAACAAAAAAAAAAGTTTTAATTCGTTACGGCGAGTCTTTATTATTGTAGCAGGCCTTGACCTGCACAGCTGATGCAAGTCAGTTCAATCCCGACTAGCAAAGCAGTCGGACGTAATAAACAGTTTAATCGCTTCAACCAAAACTGTCTTTCTGTAACATAGCAACGTTTCTAACAATTGGCGACGAGGAGAAAAAAAAATTCTCGGAAAATTCTCGAAGCTCTCAAACCTTCAAGAAGGGGAAGGCTCACCCACACTGGAGCACCTTGCAAACGTTCTTGTCAGTATACCGTTCCACGCAAAACCGGAACACACCGAACATGACGTCTCCAGCTTAAGCATTCCTTGGAAGACCGGTGCGCACCACACTGGACCTGCTGAAGAAGCCTGTTCCTGCCACACCGGTCGCCGTCAACCACAAGCAGAACGAGCAGTTCAACCGTCGGCATGGAGCCGTCAAGCGCGAGTTCAAGGACGATGACCTTGGCTACGCCGAATACCACCAGTGCAACACCAAGTCCTGGATTCCCGGCCGTGTCGTCGAACGGAAAGGTTCCGTCAACTACAAAGAAAAAAAATCCGGTAAATTTACATCATTTATGATGTACCAAAAGTGCACGTCATTAATGATGCGAATTTAAATAAGTTTCATTTTAAATTTACATGCCATCTAACGTAAATAAGCCGAACAAAAAAGGACTTGAAAACATGTAAATTTCCGATGAAGTCAACGTAAATTTACCCAAAATGTAATTTTTTTTTACCCCGTTGAATCTAGAATCAGATGTAATTTTCCAAAGCATTGGGATTTGTATTGGCACGAATGCATCTTTGAAACGCATGCTTACGGGTTTGTATTGAAGCTCAATACAAAACAAAAGCGTGCAATAGAAAGTGCTAAATCGCAATACAAGTAAAAGCTTTTGATGCATACATCGAAATCTAAAACCAACGGGGCTTGGAAAAGAAATTAAATGTTTTTTTTTTTGCACTTTACAACTATCTGATAGAATATTGTACGATCAGTTCCTAGCTGGACTCGGTCACTGGAAACGACCGGCGACTCAACGACCGACGAAATAGGCGGCGGGCCAGATGCGGGCATAAAAATGTCAAAATCTCTTCCCCCCTCACTTCGTCTCACCATCCAGCTGCAGCATTGTTGACTAACAAACGGAGCACGCGGTCGCATGATGGCGGCATCGATCCAGAATTAGGGGTGACCATGTGATTAAAAATGAAAGTTATTTCAAGAAAAATATTATTTTTCCGACCGAATTGAAAAATTTCGAGCATGTTCAAACAATTATTCCTGATGTCGGAGAAGTGATAAAAAAGCTAAATTTTAATCCATAATTTTTCTATAAATTGATTTTTTTCACTCCAACTGGGAACCCCTAGGTCTATCTACGACCGTTTCCAATGACCGTGAGAAGATGCCAGAAAATCCAGCTACGAGCTAAATCCACAATAAGTAAAATACAATTAATTAAAGGTTACCGTAATCTGGGGCGAATCGGGACTACAGTCTGAATAGGGACAGCAGTTTTTAGAGCACTTAAAGCTTTTAAATTTGGAAATGGATGTACACATTTTGTTGGTCTGAGTCTGTTCTAACCGAAACCAACCAGAAAAATCACAATATTGTGCTCCAACATGGTTAAAACTGCTGTCCCAATTCGCCCCATGTGTCCCGATTGACCCCAGTTTACGGTAATTCAGTTAAATTTAGTTGAATTACGTTAATTAAGTTTAAATCCTTTCAATTCAGATGAATTAAGTTGAAAAAAGATAAACTTTGTTAAGTTAAGTCCAATTTATAGAAATAAGTTAAATAAAGTTCGATTCATTAAAATAAGTCAAATAAGTTTAATTAAGTTAAATAAAGACAAATTGAGTTGAATTGAGCATGAGCATGAGCATGAGCATGATAGACCACCCATGGTTGTCCTTCTCCGTTGCTGAACAGGACCGTAATTTCCTATCAATTCAACGATCATACGCTTCAACGATCTAATGGTGTTTCCCTTATCAACAGCATGTAGGAATGCGCTGAAAAGATAAAACATCAAGATCATCAAAACTAGATCTGGAACAAATAGGTAACAGTCATTGGCCACCAACGGCGCCCGCCATGTCAGTTTGTAGATCTCGGGGGAATTGGGACGGGAATGTTAGTTAGCACAGGCTGCTACCAAGGGTGGGTTCTATACGATATCCACACCCCCGCGTGTGCCGGAAAACTACTTCTACTTGGGATTGTGTTAGTGGAAAAGGGTATAGCCAGGATTCATCATAGAAGATGATGATGTGATCCAATAATCAATAAATTTTGTTTAATAGGGTGGTTATTATTCTCAAGGCAAACAATCGGATGCTGCGGATGAGACTATTCCCGTTTATTTGCTGTTGAGTTTAGCATAAATGATTCATTCTTAGACAGACGGCTGTGAAAAGAGAGAATCAAAATTATGTGTAATTAAAAAGTGAAATATTATACTCAGCGTAACATATTTACGTAGAGTTGACCTGAGACTAATTATACTTTTAAATTATTATAAGATGAGCGACAAATTAATTAATGATGAGTTATGATGTTATCTGAAGGACATGAACAATAGTGTTGAAACAAATTTGTCACCGTGCTTTAAGAGCTATAATGCTAAAAGGTATTTTCGCGGGAAACGAAAGGTCGAATATAATTTATATTTTGCTAACGCAATTAAGAACGAATCTTCCCATGAAACAATCGCGAATCATAGAACAAAGAAACTCGGCTGCGATGTGTATCAAGAAAGGCTCCGAGAAAAAAAAATGTTGCAGAGTAACCGCGCGGTCCCGCAACTCACAAACGAATAAAAATAAAAATCAAAAACGCGCGCTAATCATCTATCCTAAACATCAGCGTGTCTTTCGATAAACGATTCTTTAGAAATGAGTTTTTCAACGTGAACCGCCGGTATTATTTGTATTTAGTGAATAAAGTTTAAATTATCTAAAACGTTCATTCTTAGACAGCCGGCTGTGGAAAGATTGAACCTGACTAACTGGAAATAGGTAAATAACAAAACCTAGACAGACGGACGACCTTGTACGCGTATTTTTCGAAAATCACAGTTATCTTATCCTGTAACAAAGTTATTAGTTAACATTATACACAATCATTCATTGACTCACACAACCATTCACACAAAAAACTAACTAATTGTAATTAATGTTCAAGAGTCTTAAACTTTTGCCAAGTGTTAGGTTACAAATAAAGCGACATGAGTAAAAAAGCAAAAAAAAATAGTTTGAACTCCTTTTTTATCATTTGCTTTTCATATCTTTTCTTATTGAAAAGCCAATTAGAAATAGATTGAAAGTAACAAAAGAACATCCCTGTCCAATTCCATTCACACTTCACACACATACAAGAATATTCCAATTGGAATTCGCTCACCCGGTTGCTTTGTAGTATTTTGGGGTAACCATCAGCACACAAGTAGCCCGTTTCTCACACAACCCAAACTGAAAACAGTGCCGACGCCGCTGCAGTCGCTCTCTCACTCTTAAACACTGAAAGCACACTTTTACATCGCGTTCTCACGGCCAAATCTGTCGAAGCGGTCGAGTCATCGTCAGACCAACACTACCGCATCTCGTCGGTCACGCAAACACATTTCTGCTTCTCTTTCTGCTCCACAGCAAAACACACACAGAACTTGCATGCATGTTGTACTAATAGCCTCACTCCTTTCTTCCAAGAAAAAATCACCGCCGTCCGCAAGAATTCAAATTGCGCTTTAAACACTAAAACTAGGCCGCAATCCAGAACTGCATTTTTTCCTTTTCTTATTATTTTTTCGAAATGCACACTCAAAAACGCGCAAAAAGCACTGAAAAAGCGAGAATGGAGCATGTCGCACATTCATCTGATTGTATCCGCATTTTTCACAATTTAACAAATTCTTGCAGATTATTCAACATCAACAAGATCTGCACCACTGCACAAAAGCTCCCACAGGAGAAGCGAGAAGACAAATTGAGTTGAATTGAGATTAATTAAGTTAACTTAAGATAAAATAAGTAAAATTAAGTTAAATAAAAGTAAATTAAGAAAAATTTACATAAACTAAGGTAAGTTAAGTTCAATTACGTTAAATTAAGTTAAACACAGATAAATAAAGTAAAATACAGATAAATTGAGTCAAATTTAGAGAAATAAGTTAAATACAGTTAAATTCAGATAAATTAAGTTAAATTAAGTCAAAGTAAGGTAAATTAAGCATAGCATAGCATAGCATAGCATAGCATAGCATTGGTGTCTACCCGTAGTTGCTACTCTGTTATTGACCAGGACCTCCAAGAATTGCTCCGTGGACCACAGATGAAGAGTAGGAACCAATCATCACCACTTTCAAATGTCCCTATCATGCTAGCCAATCACAGCGCCGGCCACGACCAGTGGTAAAACACGGGGGAAGTGGATAGGAATTTTAGTCCGATACTTGAGTGATGAAGACCGCTAAATCAGCTGCGTCTTCGACAAAGTATCACGTGAGGTTTGAGGGTGTTAGTAAGATGGGTGTGAAGCCAGGATTCACCGTGGTAAGTGATGCGGCCGGTCAAATCTATTTATAGTCCTTAATTCTTCGTATGTTCTTGGATTCATTTTTGGAAGCTTTCCAATTCGGTTCACCAAGCTTTTTGTGGTAAATTCTGGTCGTGTTGAAAGTTCAATATTCGCCTAACAATTATGCAACCAGTGTCCTTGAATTCAACTTGCATTCAATATTGCATTTTCCTGTTCTTAGGTTCACACAGATTCCAATCAAGTTTCTTGGATTCTTATAGCATTCTTAATCCTTCTAGACAACTAAGCCTCGATGGTCTGGTGGTTAGCATTTTTGTCTGCTGACCCAAAGGACGGGGGATCGAACCCCGCCGCGAGCTAATAAATTTTTCGTTCATATTCAAGTATTCAGAATTATTCCTTCTTTCCATAATTTCTCGATAGGGGCAGATGGGAATCGAGCCCAGAACCTTCCGCTTACAAAGCGAACAGCGTAACCATTCAGCCACGCCTACCCCAAGTTAAAGTAAGGTAAATTAAGTTAAAAAAAGTAAAATTATGTCAAATTAAGGTAAATTGACTTAATCTAAGTAAAATTAAATTAAGTTAAATTAAGTAAAAATAAGTTAAATTAAGTTAAATTAAGATAAATTTACATGAACTATGGTAAGTTAAGTTGAATTAAGTTGAATTAAGTAAAATACAGGTAAATTAAGTTAAAAACAGATACATTTAGTAAAAATAAGTTAAATAATGATAAATTCAGTTAAATTAAAGTGAATTACGTTAATTGAGTTAGAATCATTACAAAAAATTAAGTCCAATTTAGAGAAATAAGTTAAATAAAGCTAAAATTATTGTAGTTAAAGTAAGTTAAATAAAGTTAAATTCAGTTAAATTAAGTTAAATTAAGTTAAATTAAGTTAAATTAAGTTAAATTAAGTTAAATTAAGTTAAATTAAGTTAAATTAAGTTAAATTAAGTTAAATTAAGTTAAATTAAGTTAAATTAAGTAAAATTAAGTTAAATTAAGTTAAATTAAGTTAAATTAAGTGAAATAAAGTAAAATTAAGTAAAATTAAGTAAAATTAAGTAAAATTAAGTAAAATTAAGTTAAATTAAGTTAAATTAAATTAAATTAGGTTAAATTAAGTCTACAAAGCAACCGGGTGAGCGAATTCCAATTGGAATATTCTTGTATGTGTGTGAAGTGTGAATGGAATTGGACAGGGATGTTCTTTTGTTACTTTCAATCTATTTCTAATTGGCTTTTCAATAAGAAAAGATATGAAAAGCAAATGATAAAAAAGGAGTTCAAACTATTTTTTTTTTTTTGCTTTTTTACTCATGTCGCTTTATTTGTAACCTAACACTTGGCAAAAATTTAAGACTCTTGAACATTAATTACAATTAGTTAGTTTTTTGTGTGAATGGTTGTGTGAGTCAATGAATGATTGTGTATAATGTTAACTAATAACTTTGTTACAGGATAAGATAACTGTGATTTTCGAAAAATACGCGTACAAGGTCGTCCGTCTGTCTAGGTTTTGTTATTTACCTATTTCCAGTTAGTCAGGTTCAATCTTTCCACAGCCGGCTGTCTAAGAATGAACGTTTTAGATAATTTAAACTTTATTCACTAAATACAAATAATACCGGCGGTTCACGTTGAAAAACTCATTTCTAAAGAATCGTTTATCGAAAGACACGCTGATGTTTAGGATAGATGATTAGCGCGCGTTTTTGATTTTTATTTTTATTCGTTTGTGAGTTGCGGGACCGCGCGGTTACTCTGCAACATTTTTTTTTCTCGGAGCCTTTCTTGATACACATCGCAGCCGAGTTTCTTTGTTCTATGATTCGCGATTGTTTCATGGGAAGATTCGTTCTTAATTGCGTTAGCAAAATATAAATTATATTCGACCTTTCGTTTCCCGCGAAAATACCTTTTAGCATTATAGCTCTTAAAGCACGGTGACAAATTTGTTTCAACACTATTGTTCATGTCCTTCAGATAACATCATAACTCATCATTAATTAATTTGTCGCTCATCTTATAATAATTTAAAAGTATAATTAGTCTCAGGTCAACTCTACGTAAATATGTTACGCTGAGTATAATATTTCACTTTTTAATTACACATAATTTTGATTCTCTCTTTTCACAGCCGTCTGTCTAAGAATGAATCATTTATGCTAAACTCAACAGCAAATAAACGGGAATAGTCTCATCCGCAGCATCCGATTGTTTGCCTTGAGAATAATAACCACCCTATTAAACAAAATTTATTGATTATTGGGTCACATCATCATCTTCTATGATGAATCCTGGCTATACCCTTTTCCACTAACACAATCCCAAGTAGAAGTAGTTTTCCGGCACACGCGGGGGTGTGGATATCGTATAGAACCCACCCTTGGTAGCAGCCTGTGCTAACTAACATTCCCGTCCCAATTCCCCCGAGATCTACAAACTGACATGGCGGGCGCCGTTGGTGGCCAATGACTGTTACCTATTTGTTCCAGATCTAGTTTTGATGATCTTGATGTTTTATCTTTTCAGCGCATTCCTACATGCTGTTGATAAGGGAAACACCATTAGATCGTTGAAGCGTATGATCGTTGAATTGATAGGAAATTACGGTCCTGTTCAGCAACGGAGAAGGACAACCATGGGTGGTCTCTCATGCTCATGCTCATGCTTAAATTAGGTTAAATTAAGTTAAATTAAGTAAAAATAAGTAAAAATAAGTTAAATTTAGTAAAATTGAGTTAAATTAAGTAAAATTAAGTGAAATAAAGATAAATTGAGTTAAATTTACATAAACTATGGTAAATTAAGTTGAATTACGTTGAATTAAGTTAAATACAGATAAAATAAGTTAAAAACAGATACATTAAGAGACCACCGGAGTGGGGAACTTGATGATTTTCTCTCTTTTGGGAACCACTGCTAGGGAGCAGAAATTCCATTGCTACTCTGATGACTTTGAAAATATTCCAGTACGCAACAGCAGGACGCTCATTTAGCAAGACTCATTTGTCCTAAATCATAGCCTACCTGAAAACAACTTGCGCGCACATGGCACATCACACGTGGTGATTACACACTTGTCAAGGGAAACAGTTTGGCCAATGTTTGACGGATCCAAATGCGCTGGACACCAACCACCCTTTGCGCCCAGCAAAACTGGCAGTGTTGCAAGCGCAAAACATACGTTGCCAGTGCCGATTTATTATGCATCGACCAATCTGTTTCCATTGACAATCTGTAAGTTTGAGTGAAGGCTTTGTTTGTGTTTCAAAATGATTTCTTTTTTGAATCTAAAATTGAATTTTGACAAAATAAGTAAAATATATTTGAATAATAAGCGGAGCTCGCATGATTGGAAGACAGCAAAGATTATGCATTCTTGTAACATATCTCAGTAATTCAATAGGTTAGGTTGTTATTTTGCATATTTCCCAAGCCTGCAAAAAATTACTGTAACGCATTCTGCAGGCTTCGGGTTTTGACTGTTTAAATGATTTTTATTGTTACATTTGTAAGGCCAATTCAATACATTTTTCAATTTAGATGTACGCTTGGATGTACAAAAAAAATCGAAAAATATGTTTTTTTTAAACTGCACCATTTCATTTTGCAATCATTGTTAGGCCGTTGCAAATATTTTTCAACGTCATTTATACACTTTTTTCATCAAAATGTAGCTATGGCTCGTAATTTCAATTATAATACTTTTTTTTGCCCTATTGGCTAATTTAAGAATGAAAAAAAAGTATTTAAATATTGTGGATTCAGCTCGTAGCTGGATTTTCTGGCATCTTCTCACGGTCATTGGAAACGGTCGTGAATAGACCTAGGGGTTCTCAGTTGGAGTGAAAAAAAATCAATTTATAGAAAAATTATGGATTAATTTTTTTTATCACTTCTCCGACATCAGAAATAATTGTTTGAACATGCTCGCAATTTTTCTATTCGGTCGGAAAAATAATATTTTTCTTGAAAAAACTTTCATTTTTAATCACATGATCACCCCTAATTGTGGCTCGATGCCGCCATCATGCGACCGCGTGCTCCGTTTGTTTGTCAACAAAGCTGCAGCTGGATAGTGAGACGAAGTGAGGGGGGAAAAGATTTTGACATTTCTATGCCCGCATCTGGCCCGCCGCCTATTTCGTCGGTCGTTGAGTCGCCGGACGTTTCCAGTGACCGAGTCCAGCTAGGAACTGATCGTACAATATTGTGAATTTAGCTCGTAGCTGGATTTTCTGGCATCTTCTCACGGTCATTGGAAACGGTCGTGGATAGACCTAGGGGTTCCCAGTTGGAGTGAAAAAATCAATTTATAGAAAAATTATGGATTAACATTTTGCTTTTTTATCACTTCTCCGACATCAGGAATAATTGTTTAAACATGCTCGCAATTTTTTTATTCGGTCTGAAAAATATTATTTTTCTTGAATAAACTTTCATTTTTAATCACATGATCACCCCTAATTCTGGCTCGATGCCGCCATCATGCGACCGCGTGCTCCGTTTGTTTGTCAACAAAGCTGCAGCTGGATGGTGAGACGAAGTGAGGGGGGAAGAGATTTTGACATTTTTATGCCCGCATCTGGCCCGCCGCCTAATTCGTCGGTTCAGTGACCGAGTCCAGCTAGGTACTGATCGTACAATACCAGGGTAAAATCAAACTGCAGCACCAAGGTAAAATGTGTAAACCTAGTTCTTCGTGTACTATCAAATTTAACCTGATCTAGTACTTCGTCTGTCTTGCCTTGTGCTAGTACTACCACATCAAGGCCAAAAGAAAACGTCAAAACAAAAGTTCTCGTTCTCTGTTTTGTTCTGTCAACCGACTCAAACCTCCAACGAAAAAATTAAGAACGGCTCAAAAACAACCCGGAACGCCTGAAATCGTTTCCTCGTCATGGAGATGGCGCGTGATAGAAAAAAACGACTGATCTGGCCGTGCTGAAGTGTTTACTAGTGGTAAGTCTAGCTTCAACGGTACCAAGTTCCTCGAGCAGAACGTTCGAGGCAAGCTTAGCGAGAGCAATGTTTAACCGGACCGACCATTACGGGGTGCTTTTATTATTCCTTCCAGGATGTAAACTTGAACGATATCCAGCGATTACAACGCGGTGCGTTACCCGGAACCGATTCTTTCCAAGGTGTAGTGTAGTGAATTCTTGAAGTGAAGAGAGAAGACCGATCATGATGAGTTCCCGGACACTATCGTACTTCACTCGTCGGAAGTTTTCGGTCTGGAGGATCGCTTTCTGTGGAATTTCGCGAACATCTTGAGTCGGTAGTTTTGTGGAATGCCGCTGTAGTATGCATGCCGGAGAGTGAACCACCAAACCAGCAGCTCACCAATTCCGAGCATGGGTAAATAACAAGGGAAATGCGTAATAATACCTTTCTCTGGTATCAATACCAAATTTTGGTATTCCTGGACCCTTTAAAATTTTTCTTAAGGATTATGCAAGAGCAAAATGTGGTATCATACCAATTTAAGGTATTGTTTTGATATTGCAAAATTGCAGCATTTGTCAATGGTCGAACACCACATTTTGGTATTCTTTTGGTATTACAGTATTTTATCAAATTCCTCTGAAACTATTGGAAAATTTTGACTAATTTTGACAAAATAAATAATTTTGCGCTAAAATGATGTATCAAAGCAAATGCCTTCATTGAAAACCGGAAATTACAAACTTGATTTTAAGCATTTTTGATATACCCCCTAAAGAAATTACTTGAAATTGTGGAAAATTTTCTAAGTCATGATGGCACATTTTGGTATTATTTTGGTATTAAAGTGTTTCATCAAATTCGTCTGAAACTATGGGAAAATTTTGACCAATTTTGACAAAATAATTAATTTTGCGATAAAATGATGTATCAAAGCAAATGCTTTAATTGAAAACCGGAAATTTCAAACTTGATTTTAAACATTTTTGATATACCCCCTACAGAAATGACTTGAAATTGTGGAAAATTTTCTAAGTCATGATAGCACATTTTGGTATTATTTTGGTATTAAAGTGTTTTATCAAATTCCTCTGAAACTATGGGAAAATTTTGACCAATTTCGACAAAATAATTAATTTTGCGCTAAAATGATGTCTCAAAGCGAATGCTTTCATTGAAAACCGGAAATTTCAAACTTGATTTCAAACATTTTTGATATACCCCCTAAAGAAATAACTTGAAACTGTGGAAAATTTTCTAAGTCAGGATGCCACATTTTGGTATTTTCTTTTTGGCATTGAAAGGTTTCATCAAATTCCTCTGAAACTATGGGATTTTTTTATGAATTTTAATTAGATAATTAATTTTGCGCTAAAATGACTTGAAACCCAAAAATGTTAAAGCTGATTTTCATTTTTTTTATATACCCACTAAGATTTTTTTTAAAACGTTGAAATTTCTCTAAGTTGGGATAACCAAATACTTTGAAAAACGACTTAATCGACAAATTATTGAATTTTGGTGAATTTCAATCCAGTTTCATTTTAATAATACTTTTTTTTCAATCTTTTTATTTTCAGAAGCTTCAAGAACTTCAAGCACAGGCCGTTCATCAATGACAAATGCATTCGGTGTGGTGAAGAATATCACTAAGAACAACATGGAATCATCAGGTGAGTAGATTTGGCTGTTGCATATGGATCATTTCCGTTTTTTCACTAACTGCAACTGCTGCACTAAAAATGGTATGAAAATACCAAATTTTGGTATTACTTGTGCAAATACCAGCGACCAAAATGTGCTCTTGGTTGCCCAGTGAAATCATATCAAAATCTTGTATGTGGAAGATCACAGGAATACAAAAATATGACTTTCCAAGGGCGCGGGAATACCTAAAATTAAAACCATGGCAATACCAAGTTTTGGTATTCAAGCAATGTTCAAAAATCCAGAAGATCTCAAGTTGGTATTGAAATGATTTTATTTTGTGGTATTATTTTACCTTTGGAATAACATGGTTTGGTATTGTTGTGCCCTTCCACATACAAGATTTTGGTATGATTTCATGGTATTTTACCATCTATTACTGGGCAACCAAGAGCACATTTTGGTCGCGGTTATTTGCCTAAGTAATACCAAAATTTGGTATTCCCGTGTTATTTACCCCTGCTCGGGTATACGGAGGGCGAGCCGATGCGGTTGAACGTGGTTCACGCGGTTCACAGCAAATGAGTCACATTTTTTTGAAAAAAAATTTCAGAGTGTTTAGTCTTTAATTAGTCTATGGTATAACGGTTTGGTCAGCAATTTCGAGCAAATTTTCGCTAAATTTGTTTGCAGAACTGCGTTGAAGGAGGTTGATGTTAAACTTTTGCAAAACTGGTAGTACCTTTTTTCAAAAAGCAAAAACTTATTTTCAGCTAAATTTTCTCAACATGTTTGACAGACAGACAATAAGTTCAACTGTCGGGTGAGAACCCCTGTGACTGAAAATGCCAGTGTTTCAGCGTACCAAGGAGATTTATGATGGAGGCAACGAAAAATTGGGTGCATAATAAGAAATTAATATTGTCCGTTTCTCGCGAAAGGTACACGACGCGCGGTATTTCAGAATGAGCCGTAGATATTGTTGCCAGCAAATACATACCTGGCCTTGATTTGCCGCGTACCTTTTGACATTGTGGAATTTTTAAATAGTTATTTACCTGTTGGCTCGAAATCTGCAAAACACGGTTCCTCCATAGCCATCGGATAATCAAGTATGGACTGTTATTCTGATATAACTTCTGGCACCTGTTTTTTTAGTTTTAGCAATAACAATTTAGCAAAATACAAAAAAAATGTTAAAATACAAGTATAAGAGCTTAGTAATTTTACGCCATCTATTTAAAAAGCACGTTTTCTCAAGCTAATGTATATTATAAATTTGATCGTTTTTACGAAAAAAATAATTACTTAGATGATGATAATTACAAAATTTTCATAAAATCACTATATTTTGTATGAACAATTTTTTTTATCAACTGTTTATCAGTTTTTAAGTACTTTTATGTATTTATTTCCAAATAAAATATGTTGTTACAGCAATTCGTATTTTTTTTTCCAAAAATCCAAAAATTGATTTTTCTAAAAATCCATATGGTAGATACACTTGCCTCACCTGAACAAGATTTTTTAAAAGCTCTCAACAGAAATAACCATAAGTTAAATCATTCTTTATAATAGGTGCAAGTCATTGATAGGGACACTACTGATCTAGGAAAAATAGCATTTTGATAAATGAGCCTTAAAAGGAACCCTAAGCCTTATTTTGTACTTTCCAAAAATTATAAGAAAACTAAGGTTTTGACAAAAACTTCATTCAATCTTATGCCCGTGGCGTTTACGTCGTTTTGGCGGTTATGTGGTAGTAGAATCAGCTAATTGCATTGCTAGCAACAATTCCTCAAACTGTAAATAATCAAAAGTGTAAAAATTACGGCCGTACGAGCGATTGTTCCTCTTGCCCCATATGGTCATCTTGCCCCACCTTCCCCTAAAAAGAAAATAAATTTAAGGATCAGTTTTGAAAAAATGTTTTTTATGACTTTTTAAATATCAATCGTGGTGAGCAAAAGTTAAAGATTGCGGTTCAAAATTTATTTGGTACGAAAAGAGGAATTTTTATGAAGATTTTCAGAAAATGTGGCAATTTTCCGGGTAAAAGGTTTTTTATTGTAAGGTTGTTTAAGAGCCAAACTCGATAAAAAACGCTTTAAAACAAAAAACTTGCTCTGTTTTCAAAAAAGTCCAACTGAAAGCGTTTTCTATTCAGTTTTTCATGTTAAACAAACTTACATAGTAAAAAAATGCGAAACAATTTGTCCCTTTGATCATATATAGAGTTATTTTTTCGAAAAGGTCCTATAAGCTATTATGTTTGATTATAGGACCTTTAAAAAAATAGGGTTTTACACTTTTCTGAAAATCTCCTTACCTTATCTAATACATTTACATTGAATGTTGTCTGTAACTTTAAGGCGGGACTAAAACCCTGTTTACTTATCTAGTTCAGTATTTCACCTGTTTGGCATGCCTCTGCAAAACTCAGTCGTAGGGTGACAAACGTCATTTCAGTAACAACTTTTCAATAGGGCGAAACCCTCAGATGTAAACAAACTGAGTTTTTGTCAGAATCATATAAAGCGAACAAAACTGATCCTAAAACACCCTCCATCATCACATAATTCCGAAAATACGTAGTTTTACAAGCAAAAAACAAAAGGGCTAATCAACAACATCAATCAAAACAAACCAAATTGAGTTTCCGCCTTTGTGTTTTCATCCAATCACGAGGGGCGAATGTAGTGTTTTCTGCAAGTTCCGACGTATATTTAGAAACACCAAATTTTCGGTATAATTTAGTGAATTT
The DNA here is from genome assembly GCF_016801865.2 of Culex pipiens pallens. NCBI lineage: Eukaryota > Metazoa > Arthropoda > Insecta > Diptera > Culicidae > Culex > Culex pipiens. The sequence continues at coordinate 74,991,481 of NC_068937.1, forward strand.
TAACCTGACAATCCTCAAAATGGATCAAAATGTATGTTTCTGATGTCTCTGACCACAATTCCACAACAAACACAGATTTGTATGATCCTAAATACATAACTTTTTAATTTCAATTATTGTAGTATCGGATCTGGTCTGGATTCAGAATCTAGATATGAAGGTCCATAATTTACCGGTTCTTGGAACATCCGGGGATTCTGGGTCTAGCAGTTGCAGGACAAAAAGTTAGTGTAGGGACGTTTAGGAGGAATGCCGTACAAAATCATCGCCTCCGTAACCATTGAAGCTATGCAAAGATAGAGAAGGCAGGATGGTGTCGCGGGGTGGCCTAGTCGTTAGGTGCCATGTCTCCCACTTCCGGCGGGGACACCCCAAGGAATGTCACTTGAATATAGACCACATCGTCAAACCAACTTGCTACTTACGGTGTATCCTGGCTCAACGATTCTTGGCCTGAATCGGACTCCTTCTGAAGGCTTTCTAGACCAATTTTTTATGAGGTTGCAAATATCACTGTATTTTCACTGACTGTAACGTTTCACAATGATAAAATAGTTGTTTCACCACTTTTTTCTTTAAAAACCCGAAAAATGAACAAAAAACAAAAGGGCGAATCTGTTGTTTACTTTTGCTTTGCGGCGTAACCTGACGGGCTAAATCGTTGTTTTGGTTGAGTGGGTGGCGAATACGGTGGGGCGAAAATGGAAGCACGCTCTTGAAAAAGGCGTAGTTTGTTTTTCTCAATTTTTAATAGCAAAAACACCCTCATTAATTTCAAATTGCTCTCTATGATGAAATTATTGCTATTTTCTATTACGTTTTGACAAAATTGATGGTTTTCATGCTTTTTTGTGGAAATAGGAATTGATCGGAATTGCAAAATTTTGAATGTTGATTTTCCCGAAATGGCAGGATCGTAGGTTTCGCCCTTTTGAAATGTTGTTACTGATTTATCCAAATTCAAAACATACCATTTTTTGGGAGCACCACCTCCACCCGGAACGACTCGCGCCGAAATCCAGAAGTGGTTCGGGTTCCAAAAGAAAAGTGAAAGTGTTTGCTGTTGCAGCACGGTAAACATCACAATCCGAGTTCGAAACGATCCCGTCGGAATTAGAGAATCGTCGCCCGGCACGACGTCCGGTTCCGGTTCGGCTTTTTTTCAGCAATAATCAGCGAGTGCTGTTCGAGCAACTGTGGCAGGTGATTCAGGTCATCGTGACCGACGAAATGCGGTTCCATCGAAAGAAGGGTCCATGTGAAAGAAGGTGCTTCAGAGTTTGCCGTGCGAGTCCGTTTTGCCGCTTCTACCAGTACGTCTTCCAGAATAATCGATCGGAGATGTTGGCTGGCTTGGCCACACATACTCTCGTTTCCCATGCCGTCATGGAGTTGGGTTGTTGCTGTGCCTTGCCTCTTATGCCAAGAGATTAATTTTGTTTATTTTTATAGGCATAACATGAGTGTGGCCTCACAAGATTTCGCCATTTCTGAGACAAACTGGATCCCTAAGCAGCTTCCGGTTCACAGCTGGCTCCGTCCAGCGCAAGGTGTGTCGTTGTTCCACGGCGAAAAGTTGCACTTGATCAGGAGAGCAGTTCTCTAGGATTTCGGTCATTCGATTTTTTTTTGTATTTTTTAATTCGACTGAAACTTTTTTGGTGCCTTCGGTATGCCCAAAGAAGCCATTTTGCATCATTAGTTTGTCCATATAATTTTCCATACAAATTTGGCAGCTGTCCATACAAACATTATATGTGAAAATTCAAAAATCTGTATCTTTTGAAGGAATTTTTTGATCGATTTGGTGTCTTCGGCAGAGTTGTAGGTATGGATACGGACTACACTGGGAAAAAATAATATATGATAAAAAAAAATTGGCGATTTTTTTATTTAACTTTTTATCACTAAAACTTGATTTACAAAAAAAACACTATTTTTAATTTTTTTTATATGTTTTAAAGGACATAAAATGCCAACTTTTCAGAAATTTCCAGAATGGGCAAAAAATCTTTGACCGAGTTATGAATTTTTTAAACAATACTGATTTTTTCAAAAAATCTAAATTTTGGTCGCAAAAATTTTTCAACTTCATTTTTTGATGTAAAATTGAATTTGCAATCAAAAAGTACTTTAGTGAAATTTTGATAAAGTGCATCGTTTTCAAGTTATAGCCATTTTTATGTAACTTTTTTCAAAATAGTTGCAGTTTTTCATTTTTTTAAATTAGTGCACATGTTTGCCCACTTTTGAAAAAAATATTTTTGAAAAGCTGAGAAAATTCTCTATATTTTGTTTCTTCGGACTTTGTTGATACGACCTTTAGCTGCTGAGATATTGCAATGCAAAGGTTTAAAAACAGGAAAATTGATGTTTTCTAAGTCTCACCCAAACAACCCACCATTTTTCAATGTCGATATCTCAGCAACTAATGGTCCGATTTTCAATGTTAAAATATGAAACATTTGTGAAATTTTCCGATCTTTTCGAAAACAATACTTTCAAAATTTTCAAATCAAGACTAACATTTTAAAAGGGCGTAATATTGAATGTTTGGCCTTTTTTCGGATTCAAAATTCAACGGAGTAAACAAAAATTTCAGCTTCGGTGAATTTACATCATTTTCATCGGAAATTTAAACTTTTCGAGGTCGAATTTCTTCGGCATGTTTACGTTGCAAGGCATGTAAATTTCAGTTGATGTTGATGTAAATAAGCATCATTAATGACGTGCACTTTTGGTACATCATAAATGATGTAAATTTACCGGATTTTTTTTTTCTGTGTAAACTTACAGTATGACTTGATATCGATTGAAGAAGAGCTTTAAAAACCTTTGAGAAGCTGTAACCGAATGTCAAAGTACTGGTATGCCAACATTAGGTTCTCGATGGAAATTGATACAGTTCCCCTATACCCCCGTTGGATTTAGATTTTGATTTATTTTTCATAAGCTGTACGTTTTTATCACTAGGAATTGGATGCTTTTGTTTTGGTTTGAAATCGAATCAATTTAAAACTAAACAATAAGCATTTCTTTCAATCAGTGCCAGTACAAATCGTAATGCTTTTGAAAATTACATCAGATTCTAGATTCAACGGGGTAAAAAAATTTACATCTTCGGTACATTTACGTCGATTTCATCGCAAATTTACAAGTTTTGAAGTCCCTTTTGGTTCGGCTCGTTTACGATGGATGCCATGTAAATTTAAAATTAATCTTATTTAAATTAGCATCATTAATGACGTGCACTTTTGGTACATCATAAATGATGTAAATTTACCGATTTTTTTTTTCTGTGTACGCTGCCGTTCTACGCATAATTGTCCCATGTTCAAAAAAGTGCAACTGAGAAAAACGCTATTGAAATTTTTCGAGCGATTTCTGTGTTTCTACGCATAATTGTCCCGTGGGTTCCTATCCGTCCTATGTGTCCCTAATCGCCCGAATTAGTAATTTATCACTCTTATTTATGATCCTCTTGCTATACAATAGGTAAACAAGGCATAATGCTTCGTTAAACTAATGATTCTATGAGAGAAAATACTTGGTGGGACAATTATGCGTAGAAGTGTAACGATGGGACAAACAGACTTGGTGTTGTTTTTGATGAGTTTCCAAACAAAGTACTAGATTTTATGTGTTTTTCTTAAAGTATACGACAAACTTAACTTAAAAATGTCAAAAAGTCAAAATCGTCCAAAAATGACATGGGACAGTTATGCGTAGAACGGCAGCACGGTGGAGTGCAGGTGTCTGACGAAGTGTGGTAAAGACGCATGAACCATGTTCTGCACGCATTTCTTGAAGAACCGACCATCGCCACCCAGGCGAAGATCGGGAGGCTCAGGTGGGCCGGTTAGATGACGCCTAGCACTCTTCTTGTCATTTATTAACATTTGTAGTGCGCCATTGCATTAGAATGCATTGAAACATCACAAGCGCTAAAGCGGCCAGGCCTACTGCGTAAAGCCGTATCGCAGAGATGACTCGTAATTGGGTTGAGTTTGAGCACTGAGTGTTCGAACAACAACACAATTCTGAATCGACAGGGGAGGAAGAAGCGTGGGACACACCATCATACGACCCGACATTTGGTTGTATTCGTTGGGAACACCATGCTAAGAAGGTTTGGTACTCCGGGACCCTCTGGGATGGGACATTGTATTTCCACGAATGCCCTGGACACTATTTGCCGTGGTTATAGCGCCACAACTCGCTCTCTGTAACAGTATTCCTAATTCCAGTCCACGCTCACCAAGTCGTCATGGCCTAGTGGTTAGCATGTGTTTATGTGTTCTTAACTTTCTCGTTGGGAGCAGATGGGAATCGAACCCAGAACCATTCACTTACAAAGCGAATACCGCAACCAGTCAGCCACGGCCGCTCTCTTAAAAAAAATTAACCGCTACTTTGAAAAAAAAAAAAACAGCATAGCAACAATTATTTGAAGGCAATAATTCATTCTGAAAAATAGGCCATCGTGAAGATTTCTGGGAAATAGCATTATGGGAAATGGGATATGCAAATTTGTTTAAAGCCGTTTGGAAGCTCCAAATCAAATTTTCATAAAACTTGGCAAAGACGGGTATTTATACTCGAGAAAAAACTAATTACTAATTACTAATTACACTCAGCCCGGAAGCAAAATAACATCTTTCATACAAAAATATAAAATAACTATATCATTTATTACGAAGCATTAATTTTATTCAATATCGTTGCAGCCAAACTTTTTCACATTATTCAGAGTCACTGATTGCTTTCTTGCGTCTTTTACCCGTTTTTTGCTTCGACCAGTCCTCCTAAAAAACGAAAAATATGATTATCTATTTGATACAATCAGCGAAAAAAAATTTACTAACATCAGTTGAGTCGTCGCTGGCAAGGGTGTTTTCAACGCTTTTTTTACTGTTGTTCGATGCAGACAGTTCTTTTTTAGTTGCAGGTGGTTTCCGCCCACGACTACTTGTGCTTCTTCGCCCAACAGTGGAAGATGTTTCATCCTCTGCAGCTAGAGCAAACAGATCCGTGAAGTATTTCTGAAACAATGAAAACATAAACCGTGAAAACCAACCGTAAACCCGTTTTACATGCAGAGCAATGCTCCTAGAATACCAGAAATGGTTTTTGGGGCATCTCCACCGCAGTGACCTAATTGCGTTGCAAGGCTAATTTGGCACCCGCGTCAACCCACCGCGGTACTTGTGCGAGAGCTAATTTAGCTTCTAGTTCATCCGTGTTGATCCGAATCAAACAAAACTCGGGATCTAACGGGAGCAAATCATCTGACGGATGGTTTTTTCAAGCAAAACAATAAAATTGGGTTAATGTGAGTTTGTAAACGTCAGTAACGAGAGATGCTTGATTTTTAGATTTCAATTCTTCGAGTTTGGAGATATTTTCCCTCCTGTGCTGCAAGTTTACGCCTGAAAAATTACTTTTGGCAATCAGGGGTGTTAGTTTGTTTGTTTATGCCGCGTTAGGCAGTGTTTGATTAATTCTTGATAACTTTTTCAAAACAACCAATGCCCCATGGGTTTCCTATGTACATAGAACCTTTTTTTTATTATTATTATAGAGACTTTACAACATTGTGCATTCATCTCTTCAAGGTGGATAGTGAAAGAGGAAAGATTACAGAGTTTAAAATTACTTCAATAATTATTACCATGCCTTTTTTCTAACGATTTCTGTCTATGTTTCAAATATTTAGCGGATCAAGTCAAGTTCTTCGAGTTTATCTTCGTCCTCTTCTTCCAGGGATTTAGAAGTTATCTCACAACACTTTTTCTTATAATATTTTGCTTTTATGACATCTTCATCTTCTTCATCTGTTTCTTCTGCAGCCATCTCTCTACGTTTTTTTGTTAGTTCGTCTTCCGCGTCCAAATATGCTTGGAAGCGCTTTCGGCGGCGGGTGTGCTTAGAAAGCACGGTCTCAAATCCATCGTTGTCTTCTTCGTCAATTTCCCTTGTCTCCATTGCATTTTGTTCTAGTTTACTGTTGTTGCTTTTACTGCTGCTGCTGCTTGGCTCGGGTTCAATCGGTTGTGTACTGCTTTTTTGGTTCACCTTTTTACTCGATTCCGCACATTTTTTTTTCTTTGCTTTGAGTTTGCAAAGCGATTTTTTGCCTATAATCGTCACTGCTGCAGCAGCATTGTTTATAGTGATTGATTTCGGCGTTGGCTGTTTCAGCAACATCCGCAGGGTCCGAACTTCATTTGGGATCCCTGGGAAGAAGTTAATCCAGCGGTCGTTGGTGATGGTCAAAACTTCGCCGTATTTACTCATCACTTTGACTACGTCATCATTGCTTATGCCTAGAGGTAGGTCAAGCACACGAACTTCCGTAGCGTTGTTGTCCAGGTAAATCGGGATTTTGCAACCCTGATATACCAGAGGTTTGTCGATGATGGACGAGGCCATTGCTGAGTCGGCGAACTGCAGCACGGCTATTCTTCTTCTATTGCATTATTGCAATGCTCGCAAGTTTTCTCGGTTTACCTGAAGGTCTGCGAGAATTTTTTTTACAAGCTTTGGGCTTGGTTGGTTTTGGAGTTGACAAAAATCCAGAACCACACTGTTTTTGTCTACGGTTCACATTTTAATAAGAGCGGTGACGCGCACACAAACTGCGGACTGGCGATGAGAATGCGACTTGTAAGGTCGGCGGTTACTTTGCAACTGATATAGAACCTTTTGAAAAGTAAGCGAGAATTTGTCGCATCGTCGATCTTCTGCCGGACATTTGAAAAGGTCTTTTGTATAGCGTAAAAAGCGAAATTCAAGCAAAACATTTTGAATGAACCAATGTGGATTTAAAAACAGGCAAGCTATCCTACTCATTCTAAATGCAAACCTTCGCTGACGTTAGCAGGATCGACTGTGTGTTTGCAAATCCAAATTTATCCAAGACATTGTTTTGCTTTAATTATAATTAAACGTGGGATTCAATACAGCACACAGAGTTGAAAACGTTGCATTTTTTCTAACAAAACATTTTTTTTTTAAATTTATATTTATTCAAATTTCTTTTCCATGTACATTCATTCAGTTAAAATATTATTGAGTGTCCAATCACAAACGATGACTTTTCACCTCAATTTTAAATACTAGCAACTTTCATTTATTCATGAAATATTGTAGCTTTCGCTATTCAGTGATTTCAAATGTAGGAGGTCCTACATGTACAAAAGGAAAAAGGGATACCTTAAAACTAACTTATAAACTATATAAAGAGCGGATCAATGCAGCTGAAGACTGCAATGATTTTTGTCGAAATGCATCAATTATCTTATTGGACATAACATCCAAAGTGTCAACTTCGGCTAATTGATAAGTGAATTAACGTTTGTGATATTATTCTTAAGGCAAGCAATCGGATGCTGCTGTTGAGACAATTCCCGTTTAATCAAGGTGGTAAACTTAGTATTTTAATCAGATTGAAAATTTATTCTCAAGGCAGTCAATAAGATGCTGCTGTTGAGACCGTGGTCAATTAGTTGGTGAATGTTTAACATTTTATCCCGACGCGAATATTTGTTTAGGATCCAGTATTAGACAGCCGGCTGTGGAAATACGGGACCCTATGAATACATTAAAATGTTTACCAAGATATACAGAAGTTTTAGCGAACAATAGAAATTGTTATTTTTTTTCGGACTAATCGGTAAGCTATCAAAATGCAAATTATAAAAACCAATAAACCGAACGAAAACGCATCGCAAGTCAAACTAACTTTGCTGAATCAGAGCAATCACGGGGAAGTTGGTAGAATTTTAGAACAGGTTAGTACAATACATGTGTGTTAGAGACCGATAGTTCAACACCTTTCTATACGCGAAAATATTAGCACCTCCAGTTACGTAATAAAATAACGCTTCATCCGAGGACAACTTAAGTTCCTGTAAACAAAAGTGTGTAAGGACAACAATGTGAATCTGCAATAACAATAAAAAAAAAGTCTGTACTACACCCGATTCAATTGAGCTGTGTCCACTGGTCTTGACAGCTTGGTCGTGAGAGCTGATATGTTCATCTCGTTCTCTCAAACATCAGAGGAAAACAAATATAAACGAAATGCAGAAAGATGAAGATGAACCCGAAACACGTCGATCTCGTTGCTGTCGTGAATGTGCACGACGTGACGCAGCCCGCTTCAGTGACCAACCAGTCAGTCCGTCTCGTTTGCTCTCTCGTCTTATGCATCTTCACTACTACCACCCCCCCCCCCCCCTCGTCCGTTTCTGCTGCCATCATTGACTGCATTGATTGAACCGAAACCCCACTTCCTGACGAAACTATTCTTCGATCTTCAAATATTCCACACACAAACCCATAAAGCGTTTTTATAAATTGTTATTTGAAAAACGTTACTTAATCCAGGGTGGTTGATGCCTTCCTCATAATAACATAATTTTGGTTTTGATAAAATAAAACTGTTCAACCTACAAATGATAAAGTTAGCAGATTTTCAATCTATTAGTATCATTGGTAAGGCCTTTTTACCGGATATTGCTTTTATCGAAATATCTGTACTCCGCCCTCCAGAAAGTGTATAAGTGCTGATAACTTTGGATAGGGTTCTCTTCGATGTTTTAGGCTCACGATGGGTCGCATGATGGATCCGGACACCATTTCTATCGAAATATCTGAGATCCGGCCTCCAAAATTTGTATAAATAACACTTAAGTGCTAATAACTTTTGATATGGTTATCAGATCTTTGATGTTTTAGGCTTATTTGAAAGGTCTTTCAATTATCTAACTAACGACGGGTCGCATGACGGACCCGGACACAATTTCTATCGAAATATCTGAGATCCGGCCTCCAAATTGTGTATTAATAACACATAAGTGCTAATAACTTTTGATATGGTTATCATATCTTCAATGTGCTCGTTGAAAAGGTCTGTTGAATACCTTTCCAAAAATGTATAACATGACGGGGTTTCTTACAAAAACCACCCTTTTTATGATCTTCCGGACATTCCTCAACATCAAGCTTCCCTGTACCGTGCGGTACAAGCGGTTCACTTGTACCTCGGTTTTGCTTTGCGCCTGCTTTGTTCGGTTTTCACCCGTACCCGACTTACACGAGCTGATGGTATTTTGGTTCATCGTACCAGCGCACTACGCACTCTCAGCTCGCCCCGTCGGTTTTTAGTCTGGCACTCACCCATGGCATGAACCCAGCGTATTAGCCAAGGTGCTTCACTCGGTACGAGCCGAGGTACGTGTCGTGGTACGCGCTGGTGGTACAATACCACGGCACGTACCTCGGCTCGTACCGAGTAAAGCACCTTGGCTCTTACGCTGGGTTCATGCCATGGGTTAGTGGTCGAGGTCGAATTAAGAAGTTCATTTTTCCAGTGATTTTATAGCCTTTCCTCAGTGAGGTGAGGAAGGCAAAAACCGGGGTTAATTTGATAGTGATTACGTCAAATTCGCTTTTGGTACGGTTACTTCGAATGTCTAATTTGAAAAATTCGTAATATAGAGAAGAATAAATAAAAATACAAATTTACTATAAAACTTGTGGTACTGAAAATTCTAATAAATTTGAATACATTTTTGAATACTGTTTCAATAACAATTTGAACTATTTTAAGAGTAAAATTGTTCAAAAAATCTGATAATGCAGTCTGTTTTCCAATTCGAACTCATTTTCATTGAGAAAAACATGACATTTTCAAAGTGATAACATAATGCTATTTACCTAATTATAGCATGAGCATGAGCATGAGAGACCACCCATGGTTGTCCTTCTCCGTTGCTGAACAGGACCGTAATAGCCTATCAGCACAACCGATCATACTGGTGATGTTTCTCTTATCAACAGCATGCATGAATGCGATGAAAAGATAAAACATCAAGATCATCAAAACTAGAACTGTTGCAGATAGGTCACAGTCGTTGGCCACCAACAGCGCCCGCCATGTCAGTTTGTAGATCTCGAGGGAATGGGACGGGAATGTTAGTTAGCACAGGCTGCTACCAAGGGTGGGTTCTATACGATATCCACATCCACACGCGGGGGGCGTGTGCCGGAAAACTACTGAGCAGTTCTCTACGAAATCGGTCTTTTTTCTTTAATTTTAATTCCGGCTGAAACTTTTTTGGTGCCTTTGGTATGACCAAAGAAGCCATTTTGCATCATTAGTTTGTCCATATAATTTTCCATACAAATTTGGCAGCTGTCCATACAAAAATGATATGTGAAAATTGAAAAATCTGTATCTTTTGAAGGAATTTTTTGATCGATTTGGTGTCTTGGACAAAGTTGTAGGTATGGATATGGACTACACTGAAAAAAAATGATACACGGTAAAAAAAAATTTGGTGATTTTTTATTTAACTTTTTGTCACTAAAACTTGATTTGCAAAAACACAATATTTTTATTTTTTTTATTTTTTGATATGTTTTAGAGGACATAAAATGCCAACTTTTCAGAAATTTCCAGAATGGGCAAAAAATCTTTGACCGAGTTATGATTTTTTGAATCAATACAGTTTTTTTTTTAAATCGAAATATAAGTCGCAAAAATTTTTCAACTTAATTTTTCGATGTAAAATCGAATTTGCAATCAAAAAGTACTTTAGTGAATTTTGGATAAAGTGCACCGTTTTCAAGTTATAACCAATTTTAGGTAACTTTTTTGAAAATAGTCGCAGTTTTTCATTTTTTGAAATTAGTGCCCATGTTTGCCCATCTTTGAAAAAAATATTTTTGAAAAGCTGAGAAAATTCTCTATATTTTGCTTTATTGAACTTTGTTGATACGACCCATAGTTGCTGAGATATTGCCATGCAAAGGTTAAAAAACAGGAAAGTTGATGTTTTCTAAGTCTCATCCAAATAACCCACCATTTTCTAATGTCGATATCTCAGCAACTATAGGTCCGATTCACAATGTTAAAACATGAAACATTCGTGAAATTTTCCGATCTTTTCGAAAAAAATATTTTCAAAAATTAAAAAAAAAAATAAATGTATTATTCCCAAGGCAAGCAATCGGATGGTGCTGTTGAGACTATTCCCGTTTATTTGTGATTTGTTTACGATTAGATGGATTATCTTAGACAGCCAGCTGTGGAAAGATAAAACCACAAAGAATGTATTTAACATGTAAGATATTAAACTCCTCGTAAAGTGTTTAGTTCGAGTGGATCATAGACGATTTCAAGTTTTAAATAGTTATAAGAATAACGACCGATTACTGATGAGTTACGGAGCTACAAGAAGGGCTTGACAATCGCGTAGGAGAAATACTCGTTCCCGAGCATGGGTAAATAACAAGGGAAATGCGTAATAATACCTTTCTCTGGTATCAATACCAAATTTTGGTATTCCTGGACCCTTTAAAATTTGTCTTAAGGATTATGCAAGAGCAAAATGTGGTATCATACCAATTTAAGGTATTGTTTTGATATTGCAACATTGCAGAATTTGTCAATGATCGAACACCACATTTTGGTATTCTTTTGGTATTACAGTATTTTATCAAATTCCTCTGCAACTATGGGAAAATGTTGACCAATTTTGACAAAATAATTAATTTTGCGCTATAATGATGTCTCAAAGCGAATGCTTTCATTCAAAACCGGAAATTTCAAACTTGATTTTAAACCTTTTTGATATACCCCCTAAAGAAATGACTTGAAATTGTGGAAAATTTTCTAAGTCAGGATGGCACATTTTGGTATTATTTTGGTATTAAAGTGTTTTATCAAATTCCTCTGAAACTATGGAAAAATTTTGACCAATTTTGACAAAATAATTAATTTTGCGTTAAAATGATGTCTCAAAGCGAATGCTTTCATTCAAAACCGGAAATTTCAAACTTGATTTTAAACATTTTTGATATACCCCCTACAGAAATGACTTGAAATTGTGGAAAATTTTCTAAGTCAGGATGGCACATTTTGGTATTATTTTGGTATTTAAGTGTTTTATCAAATTCCTCTGAAACTATGGGAAAATTTTGACCAGTTTTGACAAAATAATTAATTTTGCGCTAAAATCATGTCTCAAAGCGAATGCTTTCATTCAAAACCGGAAATTTCAAACTTGATTTTAAACATTTTTGATATGCCCCCTATAGAAATGACTTGAAATTGTGGAAAATTTTCTAAGTCAGGATGGCACATTTTGGTATTATTTTGGTATTTAAGTGTTTTATCAAATTCCTCTGAAACTATGGGAAAATTTTGACCAGTTTTGACAAAATAATTGATTTTGCGCTAAAATCATGTCTCAAAGCGAATGCTTTCATTCAAAACCGGAAATTTCAAACTTGATTTTAAACATTTTTGATATACCCTCTATAGAAATGATTTGAAATTGTGGAAAATTTTCTAAGTCAGGATGGCACATTTTGGTATTATTTTGGTATTTAAGTGTTTTATCAAATTCCTCTGAAACTATGGGAAAATTTTGACCAATTTTGACAAAATAATTAATTTTGCGCTAAAATCATGTCTCAAAGCGAATGCTTTCATTCAAAACCGGAAATTTCAAACTTGATTTTAAACATTTTTGATATACCCCCTAAAGAAATAACTTGAAACTGTGGAAAATTTTCTAAGTCAGGATGCCACATTTTGGTATTTTCTTTTTGGCATTGAAAGGTTTCATCAAATTCCTCTGAAACTATGGGAAAATTTTGACCAATTTTGACAAAATAATTAATTTTGTGCTAAAATGATGTCTCAAAGCTAATGCTTTCATTCAAAACCGGAAATTTCAAACTTGATTTTAAACACTTTTGATATACCCCCTACAGAAATGACTTGAAATTGTGGAAAATTTTCTAAGTCAGGATGGCACATTTTGGTATTATTTGAATATTGAAAGGTTTCATCAATTTTCTCTGAAACTATGGGAAATTTGTTAAAAAAAATTTACGAGTAAATTAATTTTGCGCTAAAATGACTTGAAACCCAAAAATGTTAAAGATGATTTTAAAAATTAGTGTGATATACTCACTAATATTTTTTTCAAAAACGTTGAAATATCTCTAAGTCGGGTTAACCAATTACTTTGAAAAACGAGTCAATCGACAGATTAATGAATTTTGGTGAATTTCAATTCAGTTTCATTTTAATAATACTTATTTTTCAATCTTGTTATTTTTCAGAAGCTTCAAGAACTTCAAGCACAGGCCGTTCATCAATGACAAATGCATTCGGTGTGGTGAAGAATATCACTAATAACAACATGGAATCATCAGGTGAGTAGATTTGGCTGTTGCATATGAATAATTTCCGTTTTTTCACTAACTGCAACTGCTGCACTAAAAATGGTATGAAAATACCAAATTTTGGTATTACTTGTTCAAATACCAGCGAACATAATGTGCTCTTGGTTGCCCAGTAATAGATGGTAAAATACCATGAAATCATACCAAAATCATGTACCAAAATACCAAAATATGATTTTCCAAGGGCGCGGGAATACCTAAAAATAAAACCATGGCAATACCAAGTTTTGGTATTCAAGCGATGTTCAAAAATCCAGAAGACCTCAACTTGGTATTGAAATGGTTTTATTTTGAGGTATTATTTTACCCTTGGAATAACATGGTTTGGTATTGTTGTGCCCTTCCACATACTAGACTTTGGTATGATTTCATGGTATTTTACCATCTATTACTGGGCAACCAAGGGCACATTTTGGTCCCTGTTATTTGCCCAAGTAATACCAAAATTTGGTATTCCCGTGTTATTTACCCCTGCTCGGGTTATCGTGCTCTCCGGGCTATAATGCTGAGGGTTTTTTTTCACGCGTTTTACGGGAAACGTCTTTTTGAATTTTAAATTTATACCTCGCAAGCGTATAGCGCACCTACAAAACACATATTTTCAAATCGTAGAAATAAAACTAGGAAAAAACGGCTATATCATTTATAAAACACGGCGACGAACGCGCATAACAAAACTGACACGACGCGTTGCTCGGACTTAACTATCGGACTAAATTTGTTTATTATTATTTAACTTCATTTATTACAATGATTTTATATCATAAGCCTTAAAACATATTCGTCGGCGTGCCTACCGATCATCGATGATATAGAAAGGGCTTAATCCAGCAATACGACTTGCTTGTCTAAAAAAAAGAGATTTCGGATCGTTTCTATCGAAAACTATATAAAGAGAACAAAAAAAAAACACATCGACCAACGAAAGCGCGAACTTAAAATGAAAAAAGAAGAAGAAGATGACCAATCACCACATGCACACAAACAGCGACACAAAAGAGACGAAATAACACGAAAAACAGGACTGCGCGTCCCCAGAAGCACTGCACTAATGATGCTATTATTTAGTTATACTGACCAATCAATGCTATTTATCTAATTATAGTTAACTAACTTTTAAAACTTTTCAAATTTAGTCGAAAACTGCTTCATAAGGTACTTTGAACACTTATCTGCCAAGGTCAACATGGTTTCATACCATTCCGTTTGTATTGAATTTGTATTTTTAGTTTTAAAATAAAATCATAAACCTATCAGAGTCACCCCGGCTATCAATGTCATCCAGTGTTATGGTATGTACAACTATTCAAAATATATTTAAATGAAATGAAAAACAAAAAAAATATAAAATAAGAAAAACGTAGGTATTTGGATTTTTTCCTTACTCCTCCACTGACGATAGCAAGATACTAGTTTTCTCTTTGTTATCAATTTTACATTGGCCCAATAACATTGTTTCGCTTGGTATGTATTTGAATTTTAAAACATAATTTAAAAATGTTAACTTATAACCCGTGTAGGCCTGGGTGAAACTGGAATCACTAAAATGGCCATAACTCAGCGAAAACTCAACCAATTTGCATACTTATTTATTGGTTGGACTCGAATGTCTATTTTCCGAAAATGGCCCGCAGAACCCGGAAATGTTCCGGTGGCCGGAGATATTCCGGTGGGTCACTGGGTCAAACAGGGCCAAAAATGGCCAATTTTGGGTCCTGCCCATTTTTGTTAACAGAAATCTTACAAAGAAAAAGTACAATTTTTCATGTTACTATCTTTGTTATACCCACAGACAGTGCTGGCCATGAATTTAGAACCACCGGGGACGTTCCGGATTGGGCGGGCAGGTCCCCTACCCCGGGGGAACCGATCAAGGGACGGTCAGAAATAAAACTATTTTTATTATGGCAATATGGGTGTCAAAGTTCATCATTTTCAAAATCAAGTTCATCCATGATCCCCAAAATCACTTGTGGACCGATCTGGCCACTTTGGGACCAGTTCCCGGTACTCCGGTAAAACCCGGAAAATGGCAAATTACGGGATTATTTCTGAATTATTTTTGACAGGGCAATATGGGTGTCAAAGTTCATCAATTTCAAAATCAAACTCTTCCATGATCCCCAAAACCACTTTTGGACCGATCTGTCCACTGTACCGGTTCCCGGTACTCCGGTGAAACCCGGAATATGGCAAATTACAGGATTATTTCTGAATTATTTTTGACAGGGCAATATGGTTGTCAAAGTTCATAATTTGCAAAATCAAGATCATCCATGATCTTCAAAACTACTTTTGGACCAATCTAGCCACTTTGAGACCGGTTCCCGGTACTGCGGAGAAACCCGGAATGTGGCAAATTACGGGATTATTTCTAAAACAAAATTCTAGGCAAAAGGGATGTGGAAGTTCATTATTTTCAAAATCAAGCTCATCCATGATCCCCTAAATTACTTTTGGACTGATCTGGTATTTTTGAGATCGGTTCCCGGCACTCCGGTGATACCCGGAATATGGATATTTACGGGATTATTTCTGAATTATTTTTGACAGGGCAATCTGGATGTCAAAGTTCATAATTTGCAAAATCAAGATCATCCATGATCTCCAAAACCACTTGTGGACCGTTTGCCGTTTTGCCGTTTGCTTTGTCAAAAATTGTTCAGAAATAATCCTGCAATTTATCTTATTCCGGGTTAGATCGGTTCATAAATGGTATAGGGATAAGCAACATTTTGAAAATGATGAACCTTGATTTTTTTTCAGAAATTATTCCGTAATTTGCCATTTTCCGGGGTTTCCCGAGCAGGGGTAAATAACACGGGAATACCAAATTTTGGTATTACTTGGGCAAATAACAGCGACCAAAATGTGCCCTTGGTTGCCCAGTAATAGATGGTAAAATACCATAAAATCATACCAAAGTCTTGTATGTGGAAGGGCACAACAATACCAAACCATGTTATTCCAAGGGTAAAATAATACCTCAAAATAAAACCATTTCAATGCCAAGTTGAGGTCTTCTGGATTTTTGAACATTGCTTGAATACCAAAACTTGGTATTGCCATGGTTTTATTTTTAGGTATTCCCGCGCCCTTGGAAAATCATATTTTGGTATTTCTGTGGTCTTTCACATACATGATTTTGGTATGATTTCATGGTATTTTACCATCTATTACTGGGCAACTAAGAGCACATTATGGTCGCTGGTATTTGAACAAGCAATACCAAAATTTGGTATTTTCATACCATTTTTAGTGCAGCATTTGCAGTTAGTGAAAAAACGGAAATTATTCATATGCAACAGCCAAATCTACTCACCTGATGATTCCATGTTGTTATTAGTGATATTCTTCACCACACCGAATGCATTTGTCATTGATGAACGGCCTGTGCTTGAAGTTCTTGAAGCTTCTGAAAAATAACAAGATTGAAAAATAAGTATTATTAAAATGAAACTGAATTGAAATTCACCAAAATTCATTAATCTGTCGATTGACTCGTTTTTAAAAGTATTTGGTTATCCCGACTTAGAGATATTTCAACGTTTTTGAAATAAATATTAGTGGGTATATCACACTAATTTTTAAAATCATCTTTAACATTTTTGGGTTTCAAGTCATTTAAGCGCAAAATTAATTAACTCGTAAATTTTTTTTATCAAATTTCCCATAGTTTCAGAGAAAATTAATGAAACCTTTCAATATTCAAATAATACCAAAATGTGCCATCCTGACTTAGAAAATTTTCCACAATTTCAAGTCATTTCTGTAGGGGGTATATCAAAAATGTTTAAAATCAAGTTTGAAATTTCCGGTTTTGAATGAAAGCATTCGCTTTGAGACATCATTTTAGCGCAAAATTAATTATTTGGCAAAATTGGTAAACATTTTCCCATAGTTTCAGAGGAATTTGATAAAACACCTCAATACCAAAATAATACCAAAATGTGCCATCCTGACTTAGAAAATTTTCCACAATTTCAAGTCATTTCTATAGGGGGTATATCAAAAATGTTTAAAATCAAGTTTGAAATTTCCGGTTTTGAATGAAAGCATTCGCTTTGAGACATCATTATAGCGCAAAATCAATTATTTTGTCAAAATTGGTCAAAATTTTCCCATAGTTGCAGAGGAATTTGATAAAATACTGTAATACCAAAAGAATACCAGAATGTGGTGTTCGATCATTGACAAATTCTGCAATTTTGCAATATCAAAAAAATACCTTAAATTGGTATGATACCACATTTTACTCTTGCATAATTCTTAAGACAAATTTTAAAGGGTCCAAGAATACCAAAATTTGGTATTAATACCAGAGAAAGGTATTATTACGCATTTCCCTTGTTATTTACCCATGCTCGGGTAATCAAACGGCTCCAGAACCATATTATGAATCTGGATGAAAATTTGAGAGGTTGTAGAGCTCGAAAAATGCAATTTTTGAGATAAATAAAAGATATGAAAATGAAAAAAATTTACCATATTTTCATTTGAATACTGGATATTTCGAAATTTGCGCGGCAACTCGCCCAGGTTCAGCACACTAGCTTTCATCTGCATTCAGAAGAATCGAAATCGGATATATGGGAGCTGAGAACGGCTCGACACAAAATTTAGCAAAATTTTAGCACATACGAACATCACTCGACCTCCACGGAATTTATTTTCTCAAAATTCGAGGGTTCGAGATAGACGAGTTCTGTCAAGGTGAATCGATAGAGCGTCGAAAATCGGTGCAGTGTGTTTTTTTTAGCGATTTTTCGTATTAAAATTCATGCTGGTGCCCAGAAAAAATGACCCCCAGCTCCACAAGCCGAAAACTGATCCTTAGGGTATTCTAAGCCTCTGTGCAAAATTTGAGCGAAATCGGTCAACATTAACCCATTGATACTCGGGCATGAAGTTTGTATGGGAAAAATCGTCAAAATGTATGGAGAAACGGCACAGTTTCGTAATACTCCCTGTAGGTGGTGTTGCGAGTGTTCAAAGTTTGCCAAACGTGAGATTCTTATGTGAAATTTAATGCCCAACAACTTTGTAGAAGAGTGCAAGACGATCCGAGTTAACCCCAAAAAGTTATAAGCATTTTAGTGAAGTGGTCTCCAACCGACATGGCCAAAGGGCCTAATCCGGTATTGCCACTCAGCAATTCTCCACGAAAACTGCATGGAAAAAAACAAAAGTGCTCGGATCGGGCTCAAAATTTTTCTGGGGGTTCCCTGGCCGAAATTATTAGACCCGTATTTTTTTGTTTGGCCATTAGGGTGACCTACGCCGTGTTAGGGTGGTCTGAAATATGGCCATTTTCGTCGATTTTAGCAAAAACCACTTTTTTCGAAAAATCATAACTCCTCGCCATTTTAACCGATTTCAATTGTCTTATACGCAAATGAAAGGTGATAAGTCGGTCTTTCAAGGAAAAATGGTAAGAAGTTTCAAAAATCTAGCCTAACATATGAAAAGGGCGTATGAAACTTTAAAATGCCGTTTTGACGGTGTCTGCGCCAAAGAGCCTATGTCTGGAAATATTTTTATTGGATTCCCCGGACATTTTTACATAACATACTAAAAAATGGGAGGATTTTATTTACAGGATTCCGAGATATGATTTTTTGAAAATAAAATCCGTGTTTTTTGACGCGCCGCGCGCAAAAACCGGAGAATGACGAAATTGGCAAAAAATCAACTTTTTTCACTAAAACTGCGATAACTTCAAAATTTTAGCGATGACCTATACATGTCTGGGTACCAAAAGTTGCGTCTTTTAATTACGAAAATTTTGGTACCCAAACATCTATAGGTCATCGCTGAAATTTTAATGTTATCGCAGTTTTAGTGAAAAAAGTTGTTTTTTTGCCAATTTCGTCATTCTCCGGTTTTTGCGCGCGGCGCGTCAAAAAACACGGATTTTATTTTCAAAAAATGATATCTCGGAATCCTGTTAATGAACTCCTTCCATTTTTTAGTAAATTATGTAAAAATGTCCGGGGAATCCAATAAAAATATTTCCAGATATAGGCTCTTTGGTCCAGACACCGTCAAAACGGCATTTTAAAGTTTCATAGGGGAAATATGCCCATTTTAATCACTCTAAGCCGTTCGACCAATTCTCATCTTTTTGCCGTTTTCCGCTATGAAATCAACATTTTCAGATGTAACAACAATTGAGAGTTGCTTGCTCACTTTTGTTTGAGCTATTTATAACTTTGAAACAGTCAAAAACACTCTATGAAAGCTGTAATTCATGATCAAAGTGCTGATAAGCCGATAATAGAAATAGGCTGAGAAAGGGTATAGTTCCCCTACTCCCTTTTCATAAGTTAGGCTAGATTTTTGAAACTTCTTACTATTTTTTTTTAAAGGCCGACTTATCACCTTTCATTTGCGTATAAGACAATTGAAATCGGTTAAAATGGCGAGGAGTCATGAATCGACGAAAATGGCCATTTTTCAGACCACCCTAACACGGCGTAGGTCACCCTAATGGCCAAACAAAAAAATACGGGTCTAATTATTTCGGCCAGGGAACCCCCAGAAAAATTTTGAGCCCGATCCGAGCACTTTTGTTTTTTTCCATGCTGTTTTCGTGGGGAATTGCTGCACTAAGGAAAGCAAGCATAAAATTGTAATTTTGGGATATTTTTTGTCAAACAAAGAAAACAAAATCAACAAAGTATGAATTAGACTAAATCGATCCAGCTGAATCCGAATTTAAAGGTTGATAGGCGAAATTTTCAAAGAGACGCAAGACATTCAAGATGGCGGCCAAGATGGCGGCTGTATAGAAAACCCTAAACACAAAGGGTATTATGCGACCTGCAAACGACTACTCAAATTTAACTAATCTTGGGGCTCTAAACACGATTAAGACCACTACAGACTTCCAAACAGACAATGTTATTCAAACCAAGATGGTGGCCAAGATGGCGGCTGTATAGAAAATGCTAAACACAAAGGGTATTATGTGACCTGCAAACGACTACTCAAATTTAACTAATCTTGGGGCTCTGAACACGATTAAGACCACTACAGACTTCCAAACAGACAATGTTATTCAAACCAAGATGGCGGCTGTATAGAAAATGCTAAACACAAAGGGTATTATGTGACCGGCAAACGGCTACTCAAATTTAACTAATCTTGGGGCTCTGAACACGATTAAGACCACTACAGACTTCCAAACAGACAATGTTATTAAAACCAAGATGGCGGCCAAGATGGCGGCTGTATAGAAAATGCTAAACACAAAGGGTATTATGTGACCGGCAAACGACTACTCAAATTTAACTAATCTTGGGGCTCTGCCCGAGCAGGGGTAAATAACACGGGAATACCAAATTTTGGTATTACTTGGGCAAATAACAGCGACCAAAATGTGCCCTTGGTTGCCCAGTAATAGATGGTAAAATACCATGAAATCATACCAAAGTCTTGTATGTGGAAGGGCACAACAATACCATATTCTGGGCACCCTCACTGAGCATCTGAATCAAATTCGACATCGATCGGCAATCCCGATCAATTTTTAGAACGATTTACTTTTTGCCTTTCTTACTAAAGTAAGGTATAGGTTTTACTTTAAGGCAGGACGTCATTTCCATCTTCGTAAATATGTCGATTCAGCATGAATTTTAATCCGAAAAATCGCTAAAAAATCACACTGCATCGATTTTTGACGCTTCGTCCACAAGTCGACAAGTTGTCAAGTTGAGCTTCGAATACTGGCGCGAGAATGCTGGCGCATATATTTTGTGGCTCGACTTATACTCGTTTTGTAGTAGCTTGTTTACCGATGTTTCCTACAACATGTAAGATATCGTAGCTTTTCGGTTTCTTTTGCCCTGTCCGTTTTTGCATAACTGTCCAATGTTTATGCAAAAACTTTTGTGACATAGGACATTCATCCGGCTACAATCAATTTGTTTCCTGTGTGCTCCTAAAATCGCCTAGAAGTAGACTTAATTTTTTCGTGATTTCGAAAATTTTCTTAACAGGGTTCATTGGATTCCAATAGGAGCTTTCCAAGCTTTTCATCG
>NC_068937.1:75012888-75064599 GCF_016801865.2 Culex pipiens pallens
TAAACATTCCACGAATATTCATCAACGCGAACTTTTAATCCAACGAACGATCTTTTTATATTTACAGTATTTTTTCTTTGTGTGTGGCTTTACTTCATCCCGAGTAATACCTACCAACGAAGAAAAAATCATACGGGAATATTTCTCACTTTGGTTTGACTTCACAATTTTATCTGATTCATTTCAACAGAAATGAAATCAACAATTTAAAACTTTTGAACAAAGTACAGTTTTTGTTCCATGTACGGGTAAAGTGGGAGCATTTTAAGAATCATGGCGATAATGGCAAGAATCTGACCCAGTGCCGGCATTGCCAGGCATTTGGTCACGGCCCAGGACTCCTGATCATTGCGCCATGGTTCAAAAATGCATGGTTTGCGGGGATTCTTCTCACGACAAGGACAATTGGGTCCTAAAATGAAGCTTAGATTGCTGATATTATTGTTCACAGCGATAAAGCTTATATTTCTGAGAACAATGCCCCTTGGTACGACCACAAAGAGTTTGAAATGGATTTTTAAATCAATTTTGAATAATTAACCTCGCGGTCCTTCTTGGCAGAAAAGCTACTTGACAGCTCGTTCCAAGGGGACCATAGTTGATCCATCGAAAAAATGTTGTCTTGTCAAAAAAAATTTCGCATAAAAATGAAAAAAAGTGATCAGTTATGGTTTTTAACCGTGTTTTTTACCGTTATACATAAAAATTTACATAGGGCTTTAGTACCCAATTGGGTCCTAAAGCCCTATGTAGACTTGTAAATACAGCGGTAAAAAACACCATTTCTCATAACTTTTTTTTCATTTTAATGCAAAAAATTAAATTGACAAGACAACATTTTTTCGATGGATCAACTATAGTCATGTTGGAAAGATCTGTCAAGTAGGACCTTTCCTGTCAAGAAGGACCGCGAAGTTCATTTTTTTAAAATTGGTTTAAAAATCAATTTTAAATCTTTTGCGGTTGTACAAAGGGTCATTGTACTAATCTAATCTAATCTAATCGAACACAAGCGCAGCCAGTCCGAAGAAAGCATCCTGGAAGAACTTGCGGTTAGATTACGCCTCAAGTCCTTTCTTGTCAATATTAATAATTGCAGTACATCCGAGTTACCCCAAAAATGTACAGCAAAAATTAAAGCGGCCAGGCCTACTGCGTTGCATTAACCGCAGAGACAGATTCGGTGAACGGATCACATTTCACAGAATCAACAGGGGAGGAAGGATGCGTGGACATACCGTACCAAACGCTCCGAATCAGTTAGGTGTGGTGTGTAAGTGTAAATTGGCAAATAATTATATTTTTAGGAGGGAAGTGGAATTGGGCAATTGAAGTTGGGGAAAATGGGAATTGGGAAAAGGATAATGGGGAAGGGAGAGAAAGGTTATTTAATAATATCATAATATAGGGGAATATAATAATTTAACAACTTATGATGGAAAGCTCTCACCAAGAAACAGCAAATCTTTAACATAATGCTCAAATCTTCAAAAGACGCCGCGAGGTGGTATCCCGATCGTCAGATTCCAGGTTCTTCTCAGGAGACAGGCCGATCGTTTGACGTGAACACTTTCACTTTTGCACTGAGTATGTCCGCTCCCAACCAATATTTACCCATGGTTCGGTGATTGTCGTGTCCAAAATGAAGGCCGCGATGTTGCTGCCCAACGAAACGTCCATCCGTAACCTGCTCAGTCTGGGGTCTTCGGACGTGACCGATGGCGTACCGTAAGAATCGGTACAGCTTGGACGCAGAAGTTGGCCAACCATAAGCAGATACGTTAAATACAAAAAAATCGAAAACATGCTTTTTTAATATTAAAATATTGAAATAAAATCCATTATTCCAGGTTCTTCTCAGGAGACAGGCCGATCGTTTGACGTGAACACTTTCACTTTTGCACTGAGTATGTCCGCTCCCAACCAATATTTACCCATGGTTCGGTGATTCTAACAAAGAAGTTGCACTTATGGCCTGTTTTGAAAACTATACATAATTTTATCACAAGAAAATGTAAACTTTTTGCAAACCAATTGAATAACGACAACTTTTAAATTCTCTCGTTGTACAAAGGGTCATTGTACTCAGAAAAATAAGCTTTATCGTTGTGAACAATAATATCACAAATTTAAGCTTCATTTAAGGACCCAATTGTCCCGTGAAAGAAGTCACCCAATTTAAATGTGCCAATTGTATGTATGTATGTATGTATGTATGTATGATCCCCATACCCGCAGGCAACTTGGTCCTGAAACACATGTGAGCGCTAGGTGAACAATTCGATCATCTTTTACTCCATAATCTGTACACCCACGTGCATAAGTTTTTTTGCACGAATTTTAATGCTACAAATACCGGCGCATAAAATAAAATGGTTTCCCTTTTCCCTCCCCAAGCGCCGGAAATTTGTAGCGGGTGTAGGGACACTTCGCATAGACGCCCTTGCTCCCATCATGTCACTGAGGGTATGGAGCGACGAGAAATTAATAAGCATGCCCCCTAGTCGAACCTTCATTAGAGAAGCAGGCAATCCACAACTCACAGCGAACGACCAAAGGAACACCCTACCGCGTATATAGTAATAATTTTGGCGTAGATGTCTTGATTGATGTGTGTGTATGTCAGAATAAATGAAAGAATGAATGTCTTATAAAAGGAACAAGCTCACCAGATTCTTCAAAACCAGCTTCTCTTCAAACGTCTTCAGGCTTATGACAACAACGAACGCCAGACTTGCTAGGGAATGCACGAGCCGTCCAATCCATGATTAAGTGCACTCCAAACACCACCGGAAACAGACAGCATATAAGGGCTTCACGGCATTAGCTTTGAATTCAACTCGCATGCCTGAGCTGCACCGAAATGGGCTGAGGAATTCATAAATAAGCAAACAAAAAAAAACCAAAACAAACAAAAAAGTTAGTGTACGCAAAACAATAATAATAATAATAATAATAATAATAATCATAATAATTAGAAAAAAAAAAACAAAGTAAGACAAAAAGGTCGCGAAAAACTTCAGATATAATCTTTTAACGGTACACAACAACCAGAGCAATTACACCAAGATTTTGTTAAACACATTCTGGTAACTTCAAAACTATGATAACTATAGTTATAATTTTTCATTCATCCCCAAAAGTACTGTTTACAAAACAATTGACCACAATGTTTGACTATTTTACCAATCAATTTTTTTTAGGATTGGGTTCGTAAGTTTGACAGTATTAGAATCTGAAGACTACAACTTCCTTGAGAAAAAAAAAAAAAAAACAAAACAAAACAAAAAAAAAACAAAAAGGACCTTCTGTTACCAAGCAGTAAATGAATAAGAAATAATTGCAACCCGCATAAAGATTTCTGATGAACTTACAGTAAATTTTAACGTTACAAAACGATAAAATATATTGTCATTTTGACAGTGTTTTAACAGTAGACAGCATCGTTTTTTAAGATAATTTGCGTCGTATTTTGGGATTTTACCATAAAAAAGGGGGGTTGTTATGCACCGGTACCATAAAAATTTCGAAATTTTTCCATACATTTTTTTACCAAATACGACGCATTTTACTGTTAATCTAATGTTGCATTTTTCATCCAAAAACTCGTCCTGACTATAGAAATCATCATACATTAATAATAAAAACAGCAAGCATTACAATGCATTGCACAGTCAATTTACAGTTCTTCATGGTTTTTTATCTAGTAAATGATGCGGTAAAAACTATATGCGGACAATAAAACTAATAAGCATTACAATGAATTACACAGTAAAATTATAATTCTTTATGGTTTATTCCCCACTAAATACTACTGTGAAAACTATTTTCGGACATTAAAATAAATAGTAAATAAAGTAAATTTTACAGTAGTTTTATTGTTATTCATAGTATGTTATTTATATTCAACATTGAACCACTTTGTTTATTTGTTCATGAATTGTTAACGCCTTCTTCAGCTTTTTGCAAATCGCCAAAAGGAATCCTTCCACGACGTTTTCTTTCGCTTTCGATTCCGTTTGAAACCCTCGATCGAGACCGGTTCCTGTTCCCCCTCGGGTGGGTGATGCCGTGGTGTGTTCAGTCTGTCCGCCGGTACCTTTTGTCGACTGGAGACTCCGGATTGATTTGCTGGTATTAATAAATGAGAAGACAATTAAGTTAAGAAAAATCTTAATTTAAATAATCAAAATCTGGGGGATGAGACGAGAGAATGCGTAACGTGATTTTCGAATGAGCACAAGCGTGACTTTTTCTTTGCACTTGAATAATTTGTTTTGAAATCTTCTGTGCGCATTTTTTTCCAAGTTTTCGGAAGACAAATAACTGCGTCAGAAGTGGGTGAAGTTTTGCGAAGTCGGTTTGGAACAAAATGTAAGCAAGAGCTCTAAGAAGTACAGTGCCCATTTTGAGACAAAGTACAAGTCTTAATAAATAACGTTTTGTACTAGAAAAAGCGAATCGTGCCCACAATTCGGGCGGAATCAATTGTTGGAGACGACCTCCGGATGAGCACTGAAAAGGGAGAAATAGCCAGTAGGAAGTGGGTTCATTGGAGAAAGAATGGCTCTACGACGACTTTACTGGTAATGGTTATGGTGATTCGGAGAATAATTACAAAAGGTTCGCTATATCAAAAGAAAAAGAAAATCAACAAACCATATTTGGTTTTTACAATAATTTCCCTAATGAATGATTACAATACTTGCTGCTTCTGGCGAACAGTAAAATGGCTCCGCTTTGCAGTTCAAAACGGTTCCGCTTTTGAACCGCTCTATTCACCCCCCCAGATCAAAATTCTCAGATTTTATTCTGAGATTCTTAAATGCTTTTATTCAAGATATTTAAACAAAAACTTTGGTTATTAAATTTAAAATTTATTTAAGCCCTTTATTTTAAATTTCTCAAATTATCAAATCAAATGCAGACTGTATTTGAATTTTTGAACCCACAGTTTCTAATTTAATTTTTTATACCGTCGTTTTTTAATTTTGTATTTTCAGGATTTGGGAGTTTTGAAATTGTAGAATTTCAATTTGCTTTAAATTTTTAAATTTTCTTTTTTCAAGTTTTGAAAAAAAATATTTAAATGTATAATTTTCAAATGTTTAAATTGCTAAATTTCAAAATCTAAGATATCTTAACTTTTGAATTCTTCATTTCGTTGATCAAGCTTCCGTGTCCCGTAATCAAATAGCTCCGCACCGTTGCAAATGCCTCCTGTAAAAGAAAAAAAATAACAAAATAAACTTAAGAAAGTTACCCAAGCAGACCATTGTTTTTTTGCAAGCAGTTGACTTAGTCAAACTTTTCGACACCCTCAGCAAACGTCAAATCAGTACAAACTGGTGCCGAATCTCTTCCAGAAAAGATCCGGCAATAATTTTTATGGTTTGACGTTTGCGGAAAGAATCTTGAAAATTTAAACAAATCACTTAATGCATCAGACCATGACAAACATCTGCTGCTGCTGCAGGAGGGGTTCCGCCATCTCCAAATTTCATGAAACGCCTGATATTTACATCCCGGAGCTCTTCTGATTCGTTGACGATTGAGGATCCTGTAAAATAGAAAAAAAAGGTATTTCCTAAGAGGGCTATAAAAATGGGGCTGGATACACTTCAAACGACGACGACGGAACGTGTGAGCGGCATAAACAATCGGACGCGACTGGCAACTTCTTTCAAACCGTTTCGGAAGAAATTCCAAAACATAACCACACACAAACACTACAAACGTCGGCGATGACGATGCACAAATCTTGGACGCGATTGCCAACTTCTTTGGAACCGGAAGAAGTTCAAAAACACACGCACCCACACATGACCGACGACGGAATCTGGCACACATCCTGGACGTATCTGGCAACTTTTATCCAAACCGGTCCGGAAGGACGACGACAACAGAATCTGGCACAAATCCCGGACGCATCTGGTAACTTCTTCCAAACCGGTCCGGAAGAAGTACCAAAACACACGTACCTACTTCAAACGACGACGATGGCGACGGAATCTGCCCCAAATTGCGGACGCATTAATGTTCTTCACCGGTCCAAATACTCACCAAAAGTTGCTGACACTAATCTTCTTCTCCCTCCCGGATCAGTCACCCGGCAGATTTGACGCCGGGAGTTTGGTTTTTCACAAGCACACGCGATTTCATTTCGATTAAAACTTTTGAAACTGCGGCCAAACAAAACAGGATCGAACACGCATCGCGAGTGAAAAAATTTGACAGCTTGCTCAACCCGCTCAACCATGGTGCGTTCGTTTGGGAGCGTCGTACGGTTCAGGCGACGACGTCAGGTGTCATGGTGTGTTCGTTTTGGGATCCTTATTATTTTATGCCTTTTCTTTTTTTGAGTAAAAATGTTAAAATATTAAAATGTTAAAATGTTAAAATATTAAAATGTTAAAATGTTAAAATGTTAAAATGTTCAAATGTTAAAATGTTCAAATGTTAAAATGTTAAAATGTTAAAATGTTAAAATGTTAAAATGTTAAAATGTTAAAATGTTAAAATGTTAAAATTTTAAAATTTTAAAATGTTAAAATGTTAAAATGTTAAAATGTTAAAATGTTAAAATGTGAAAATGTTAAAATGTTAAAATGTTAAAATGTTAAAATGTTAAAATGTTAAAATGTTAAAATGTTAAAATGTTAAATTGTTAAAAATTTTAAAATGTTAAAATGTTAAAATGTTAAAATGTTAAAATGTTAAAATGTTAAAATGTTAAAATGTTAAAATGTTAAAATGTTAAAATGTTAAAATGTTAAAATGTTAAAATGTTAAAATGTTAAAATGTTAAAATGTTAAAATGTTAAAATGTTAAAATGTTAAAATGTTAAAATGTTAAAATGTTAAAATGTTAAAATGTTAAAATGTTAAAATGTTAAAATGTTAAAATGTTAAAATGTTAAAATGTTAAAATGTTAAAATGTTGAAATGTTAAAATGTTCAAATGTTAAAATGTTAAAATGTTAAAATGTTAAAATGTTAAAATGTTAAAATGTTAAAATGTTAAAATGTTAAAATGTTAAAATATTAAAATGTTAAAATGTTAAAATGTTAAAATGTTAAAATGTTAAAATGTTAAAATGTTAAAATGTTTAAATGTTTAAATGTTTAAATGTTGAAATGTTTAAATGTTTAAATGTTTAAATGTTTAAATGTATTAATATTTTAATATTTTAATATATTAATAAATTATAGATTAATATATCAATATATTAATAAATTAATATTTTAATAATTCAATATTTTATTATTTGAATATTTTAATATATTAATATATCAATATATTAATAAATTAATATTTTAATATTTTTTTTTGTGAGGGAACAGTAAAATAATTAATGTTTTAATGCTTAAGTTTTTAAAATTGTTTGATTTGATTTGAGCTTTTCACAAAATCGTTTGTGATGTTTTGTTTTTAAAATATAACTCGTTTTTAATACTTTTATTACATGATTCAAATTATTTTAAAAAAATCGTTCAAAAAAGTTCACACTACGCAACTATAACATTACAATGAACGTAATGTAACAAAAAAATTGGAAAAA
This sequence comes from Culex pipiens pallens, assembly GCF_016801865.2. Classification (NCBI taxonomy): domain Eukaryota; kingdom Metazoa; phylum Arthropoda; class Insecta; order Diptera; family Culicidae; genus Culex; species Culex pipiens. The sequence goes on from NC_068937.1 coordinate 75,020,451, forward strand.
ATGCATTATGAGATTTCCAATACAAAAACCATAAGATTTGCTATATTCATGCATTTTACGATAGTTTTATTGTTTCCATTTATAACATTTCCAATAACAAAACCTTACAATTAGCTGTAACCATGAATTGTATAGTAGCTTCATCGCCATTCCAGTAAAGTTCGAAAAAGTCAACAATAAACTTACCATAAATATTGTAATATGTATTGTAATTGGATGGTTTTAACAGTGCAAATCATCATACATTTTTATGCGGGAAGAACATCAAAACTCTATGAACCAGCTAAACACACAAGATGTAAAATTGTTATTACAGTAAATAAAATAAATTGAACTAAATTTGAAAATGATAAAAAAGAAAAAAAAAATATTGCAGAAACTATTTTGATAATTCCTAAATATACCAAACACTATTGAAGATAGCAAATTTTTAAATTGTAAAAAGATACAACATTTAAAACAAACAAATAACAATAAATTTATGGCATTATCATAACTCCAAGAAAATAAAATAAGATTAAATTTTCTATGAAACTTCAATTTACTGAAATTGATGAAAGGAGTAGCCGACCAAGAACCATGAAGAAAATACTAGTTGTAAAGGTTTGTTAACAGTACTAGTCAATCGTTCATAACACCTGATGCAATATGCCGTCGTTATGACCACGATATCCCGGGAAAGAGGCCCACTGTGAATATTTCTGCAGATTAACAGTAAATGTGTGGTGAACACAGTCAAGAACCGTATCTGTACAGGGGAAAACGATACATCCAGAGCCTCAGCCCCTACCGGCAAAGCGCATTTCGCAGTACTAGGCCAACGTTCTTATACGCATACCATGAATGGAAGCAAAAAATACTAGTCAATCTTTCCCACGCCATACTTAATCAACCACTGTTATGACCACGTTATCTCGGAAAGGATCACCACTACATTTACCATAAGTGTGCAGCTACTATTTAGTAAGCATTGCCGAGCACCGTATCTACTAAGCAAAATTTGCGGTGCAGTACTAGAATTACGTTCCTGATCATGAACCAATACAAAAAGATCGAAGCATGCAGAATCATAAACATAGAGAAAGAAAAAAAATGCATATATCTAAATGTATATATATATATATATATATATAATTAATATAGAACAAAATAAATCAAATAAAACAAAGAATTAAAATAACGCCATTAATTATAAATTTAAAAAAAACCAAAAAATAAAACTTTAATAAAGTTAAGTAAAAATTAGGAATAATCAAAATATAGTATGGAAAAATAGGATAGTAACTGTAAATAAATGTTCCTTCAAACAAAACAAACAAAAAAATAGTGAATGAAAAAAAACATGAAACATTTTTATGATTTTTTAAATTTTTTGCGTCCAAAACTATTGTCGAAATCCTCCTCCTCACTACACTCGATTTGATAAATATGTTCTGCTTTTCTTTTAACTAAATTTTTATCATTGGCAAAACCAATCCAATCACTCTCAACCCACTCTGGATAGTGTTTAAAAACTTCAATTATAGAATCACGCCAAGTAAATGAAGGTCTGCCTTTTTTCTTTTTATTCAAACACAAATTTGCTGCTAACTTCAAAGGATGTAATGAGTCCCTTCTCTGAATGTGAGCCCAATAACAAATCTTTAGAATTCTTATAATTTTTACTGCAGTTTTACCATCCAATAATTGTGATACTGATAATGAACTTGAAGGTCTATCACGACATGTGTTGAGGCCGCTCACTGCCGCGACGGGGTCGACACCATGCTGCTGTGTGGGAACGAACGCCGCGTCGACATCTCACGCGCGTGAGACGTGAGGAAGAAGGAAGAAACAATGACGAAACACACGAGCAGAGGGACGACAAATCAAAACAAAGTCACAACCCAAATTTATGAGCACAAGTTGGTCAGGGAAAAGAAAGTGGAGTGATTTTCGGATAATTAGGAGGAAGTTTGAGGATTAGGATTTTGATTTAGAATCGAGGATTCGGGAGAGGAGTTTGTGGGCCGGGTGAACAACAAGTAGACGGACACAAATTCGTAAGTTGTTATTTAATTTGAAACAAACAGTGAAATAAATAACACAAAGTTCATGCAACACGAAACAGGAACCACACGCGGATAAATCCGGGTGGTGATTCACGGAGGGAGGACAAGACGGTTTAGGACGGAACAGGACAGAACCGCTGTCTTTGTACGAGTAAGTTCGAAACAGATAAACATGAAAAATATAACAAACAAAAACATGCAAAATCTGTACTAACATGTAAAACCGAACACGCTGTTAAACATAACCTAAAATTACAGCTACAACACAAACGTAGAACACAAATCCGGATCGGGTTGGACGGAAAACAGGAAACAAACAAATTGTAAGCACAATTACACACACACTACACACACATTGTACTAAACTTAAATCTAATTTGCAGCTTTGATCTGCCTTAAATAAATTGGGCTGATTCGCAAGGAGGTTTATTTCCGTTGGCGTCCAGAACATCATCAAAGAATTTGTTTCCGGCGTGGAACGGTTCAGGATGGCCCCCAAACCCAAGCCGGATGTTCTAGCCGACTGCGTAGTCTGCGGCAAACCGAAGGGTGACGACGCTGAGACGGTGGAGTGCGAAGCTTGCCGGCTTTGGGCACATTTGGCGTGCGCTGGAGAAACGGGAAAAGTTGAGAACTACTTTTGCCCGAACTGTTCTCAGTCGCTGCAAGTGCCAAAGACCCGGAAGAACGCCAAGAAGCCGAAAAGCGATGCGGGCACTACTTCCGGCGCTGCTGACCTGCCAAAGGACGTGCTGGAACAGTTGGAGTTGGAACGAGTTGAGCGGGAGAAGAAGATGGCCCAGGAGGTGATGATCCGTATGAAGCGGATCGAGATGGAGAAGAGTTTTGCCGAGCAGGAGCTCCGGATCGAGAGAGAGATGCAGGAGAGGGAGTTTGCGGCGGCGAACGAGGTGCGCGCGCTGAAGCTCAAGATGGAGCAGGAGTTTTTAGATAAGCAGAAGGCTGCGGAGGAAGAGTTCCTCGCGAAGCAGAAGGAGCTCAAGAAGCTCGTCAAGAAGAGCAAGCAGAAGCTTGAGAAGGCCGCGGTGGATCCACCGGCTGGCAAGGGCGAGGGAGCGGGCGCGGGCTCGACGGACACTCCGAAGGGGGTTCTAGAAAAGCCGAAGTTACCCGTCCCCAAACTCAGCGATTCCGATCCCGACAGCAGTGGTGATGAGAGCGATGAGAAGGAGGACCCGACGACACCGGTTTCTGGATCGCGCGAGGTCTCTGACGGGCCGGGGAAACCGGTCACGAAGTTGACGAAGGAGCAGTTGGCGGCTAGACAAGCAATGTCGCGACATCTGCCGAAGTTCTCCGGGGAGCCGGAGGTGTGGCCTCTCTTCATAAGCAGCTTCAAGTACACCACTGAAGCCTGCGGCTTCACGAACGTCGACAACTTGAAGAGGTTGGTGGATTGTCTCGAAGGGCCAGCGCTGACGTTGGTGCAGGGTCGGCTCGTGCTGCCGGATGCGGTGCCGGATGTCATCGAAGACTTGCGACACATGTTTGGCCGGCCGGAGAAGCTGCTTCGGGCGCTTTTGCAGAAGGTTCGGAACGCGCCAGCTCCCACGAGCGACAATCTCGACACGTTCATCCATTTCGGGATCACCATCAAGCAAGTGTGTGATCACCTGGAAGTTTCGGGCATGAAGGACCATCTGAACAACCCGATGCTGGTCCAGGAGCTGGTTGAAAGGTTGCCGACAAGTCATCAGCTCGACTGGGTGCGCTACAGGCGGGGAAAGGTCAACACTCCGCTGAGAATACTGTCCGATTTCTTGTCGGAACTGGTCGAAGATGTGTCGGAGGTGGCCGAGTTTGCGGCGCTCTCGCTTCAGGAGCCGACGAAAGCACAAGGCGGGAAGGGCAAGCGGAACGAGTTCGTGCACCTGCACGAAGCGACGAGAGAGAAAGCGGCGGGTGGCAGAACGAGCATGGCTTGCTACGTTTGTAAACAAACCAACCACTTGATACGGAACTGTAGCGAGTTCAGAGGAATGCGGGTGCCTGAGCGCATGAAGACCGTGGAGCGCTTGAAGCTTTGCACGGTTTGCTTGAGCAGCCATGGCAACAGCGCGTGCCATTCGAAGATGCGCTGCCAGATCGGAAATTGTCGAGGACAACATCATCCGCTACTTCACCGCGAGGAAGCTGCGAGGCAGTTCCAACGGGTTGACTGCAACACGCACAAGGTCGACGGCGGGGTGATCTTCCGGACAATTCCAATCACCATGTACGCGGGGAGCAAGGCGTTCAACACTCTGGCGTTCCTGGACGAAGGATCGTCGAGTACACTCATGGAGGAGTACGTGGCCAACAAGCTGGGAGTGCAAGGAAAGCTGGAGCCGCTGGTCGTGTCCTGGACTGCCGAGATCGATCGGCACGAGAATCAATCTCGTCGGGTGAGCCTGACGCTGGCGGCCAGAGGTTCGAGAGAGATGTTCCAATTGGAGAACGTGCGGACGGTTTCGAAGCTGCAGTTGCCGCAGCAAGATGTGAGATTTGCGGAGGTGCAGAAGCGGTACGGTCATCTGGCGGGCGTGCAGGTTGCAGAGCAGGTCAAAGAGAAACCGACCATCTTGATCGGGCTTGACAACATCCATCTCTTCGCGCCGCTGGAATCAAGAGTCGGTCAACAAGGCGAACCGATTGCTGTCCGTTCAAAGCTCGGCTGGACTGTGTACGGACCTGATACACCCAAGCCCTTGGTGCACACGTTCCTGAATCTGCATGTCGTCAAGCCGGCCAGCAACCAAGAACTCCACGACATGATGAGGGACCAGTACGTCCTGGACGAAGCTGGTGTTGCGTCGTTTGCGGTGCCGGAGTCTGCCGAAGAACAACGAGCGAAGAAGATCTTGGAGACGACGACGAAGCGCACCGGAGAGCGGTTCGAAACCGGTCTGCTGTGGCGCGAGGACGAGCGGCGATTTCCGGACAGCTACCCGATGGCAACGCGGCGGCTGCAGGCGTTGGAGAGGAAGCTGGACAAGAACCCGGCGTTGAAGCAGAACGTCTCTCAACAGATCGCGGAGTACCAGAGCAAGGGGTACGCGCACAAAGCAACGGCCGAGGAGCTGAAGACGCCCAGCAACGCCGTTTGGTATCTGCCACTGAACGTCGTCCTGAACCCTCGGAAGCCGGACAAGACAAGACTGATTTGGGACGCGGCGGCGTCGGTGCGGGGTGTCTCGCTGAACTCACAGCTGCTCAAGGGACCGGACATGTTGGTGCCGCTGCCACGAGTTGTGTGTCGTTTCCGGGAGAGACCGATCGCGCTGGGTGGGGACATCCAAGAAATGTACCATCAGATCAGGATCAGAGAGGAGGACAAGCAAGCTCAACGCTTCCTGTTCCGCGAGAACCCTGCCGACGCTCCGCAGGTGTACGTCATGGACGTAGCAACGTTCGGGTCGGCTTGCTCCCCAAGTTCGGCTCAGTTCGTGAAGAACCTGAACGCGGACCAGTATGCGGAGGAGTTCCCGGAGGCAGCTGCGGCGATTAAGGAGCGACACTACGTGGACGATTACTACGACTCGGTGGACACGGTCGAGGAAGCGATTCGGCGGGCCAACGAGGTGAAGTTCATCCACTCGAAAGGAGGTTTCAACATCCGGAACTGGGTGTCGAACTCGAGGAAGGTGCTGGACGCGATGGGAGAACAAAGCGTGAAGACATCCGTGCACTTCAACCAGGAAAAGTCGGCTTTCTACGAGCGTGTACTCGGCATAGTCTGGGAACCGGATCAGGACGTGTTCTGTTTCGCGGTGGCCTCGAAGCCGGAGTTCCGCGACGTTCTGGCGGGAGAGCGACGTCCAACCAAGCGGATCGTGCTGAGTGTGGTCATGGCGCAATTCGATCCAGCGGGATTCCTAGGACCGATCACCATTCTCGGGAAGATCCTGGTGCAAGATCTGTGGCGCACGGGGTGCGAGTGGGACGAAATGATCGACGAGCTGGCTTTCCAGAGGTGGCTGCGTTGGATCAACATTTTGGCGGATGCGAAGCACTTCAAACTACCAAGGTGCTACTTCGGGAACGCGCGGTGGGACGAGATTGAGGAGATTCAGCTGCACATCTTCGCTGATGCGGGTGACAAGGCATACGGATGCGTGGCGTACTTCCGAGCGATTGTCCGGGGCGAAGTGGTTGTGGCGCTGGTGATGAGTCGGTCCAAGGTGGCGCCGCTGAAGATGCTATCCATCCCGCGTCTGGAGCTGGAGTCGTGTGTACTTGCGGCGCGCATGTCCCAGGCGATTCACGACAACCACAGTTTCCCTATCAGCAAGACCTTTTTCTGGACTGATTCGGCGGTCGTCCTGTCGTGGATCCGCTCCGATCAGCGTCGCTACAAACAGTTCGTCGGGTTTCGGATCGGTGCCATTTTGAGCATGACGTCGCTGATGGATTGGAACTTCGTACCGACACAACACAACATCGCCGACATCCTGACGAAGTGGGGAAAGGATCCGAACGTCCGGCCTGACAGTCCGTGGGTCTGCTGCCCGAGGTTCATCCACGATCAGCAAGTAAACTGGCCGAAGAAAAGTTTGCCCCCACCGAACACCACGGAGGAACTTCGCGTGCATCTCCTTCTACACGACGTGAAGGTGGTGGACACCATCGTGGAGGTGAACCACTTCTCAAGGTGGACGATGTTGGTGAGGACCATGGCGTGCGCTCACCGTTTCGTGTCGAACCTCAAGCGGAAAACGAAAGGGCTGCCGATGGAGACGCTGCGTGCGACGAAGGCGCAGGCGAAGATGCTGAGACCGACGACGGTACCGTCGGTTCGAGTTGCGTTGCAGCAAGACGAGTACAAGCAGGCGGAGGTGTACCTGCTGAAGATGGTGCAGGCGGAGAGCTTCATCGACGAGGTGAAAGTGCTGACCAGGAACAAGGATCGTCCGGCGGATCAGTGGCTCGCCCTCGAAAAGTCAAGTCCGCTGTACAAGCTGACTCCACTGGTCGACGAAGACGGCTTGCTGCGGATGGAAGGGAGAACCGAGAACGCGGAGTTTCTGCCTTTCGATCTGAGATTCCCAGTGATTCTACCGAAGGATCACCACGTCACCCGGATGATTGTCCAGCACTACCATCAGAAGTTCGGGCACGGATATCGCGAGACGATCAAGAACGAGCTGCGCCAGCGTTTCTTCATTCTGGGGGTCAACACACTGGTTCGACAAGTGGCGGCGGCGTGCGTCTGGTGCAAGGTGCACCGCAATCAGCCGTTGGTGCCAAGGATGGCGGCGCTTCCTGTGCAACGCATCACACCGAATCTTCGCCCGTTCAGCTACGTTGGGGTTGATTATCTGGGTCCGCTCGACGTGTCAGTTGGACGCCGGTCCGAGAAGCGTTGGGTGGCGCTGTTTACATGCTTCGTCACGCGTGCAGTGCATCTGGAGGTGGCGTATGGGCTGACGGCACAAACGTGTCTGATGGCGATTCGTCGTTTCATCTGTCGTCGAGGCCCTCCGGTCGAATTCTTCTCCGACAACGGAACGAACTTTCGGGGCGCGAGCAAGGAGCTGGTGGAGACGGTGCGGAGCATCGGGAACGACTGCGCCGAGGTGCTGACAACGTCGCGAACGAAGTGGACCTTCAACCCACCCGCTGCACCCCACATGGGGGGTGTTTGGGAGCGTTTGGTCCGCTCTGTGAAGGAGGCGCTGGAGGCGTTGGACGACGGGCGGCGGCTGACGGACGAGATTCTGGTGACCTGTCTGGCGGAAGCGGAGGACATGATCAACTCACGTCCGCTGACGTACGTGGCTCAGGAATCATCGCAAGCGGAGGCCCTCACACCAAATCACTTCATCCGAGGAGTTTCACCGAACGAACCCAACACGGTCCCGCCATCCCCTCACCCTGCAGAAGCTCTACGTGACGCCTACAAGCGGTCGCAACAGTTGGCAGATGTGATGTGGCAGCGCTGGATCAAGGAGTACGTGCCGTCGGTGAATCAACGCACGAAGTGGTTCGGTGAGTCGAGGCCGCTGAAGGCGGGCGACCTGGTCTACATCGTCGACGGGAAGAACAGGAAGTCCTGGATCCGCGGAGTGGTCGAAGAGCCGATCGTGTCCGGCGACGGGAGGATTCGCCAAGCATGGGTGCGAACCACCAGCGGGCTGGTGAAGCGCGCGACAGCGAGGCTGGCCGTGCTGGAGATCGAAGGTAAACCTGCTTCAGAAGCTTCGGAACCGGGTTTACGGGCCGGGGGATGTTGAGGCCGCTCACTGCCGCGACGGGGTCGACACCATGCTGCTGTGTGGGAACGAACGCCGCGTCGACATCTCACGCGCGTGAGACGTGAGGAAGAAGGAAGAAACAATGACGAAACACACGAGCAGAGGGACGACAAATCAAAACAAAGTCACAACCCAAATTTATGAGCACAAGTTGGTCAGGGAAAAGAAAGTGGAGTGATTTTCGGATAATTAGGAGGAAGTTTGAGGATTAGGATTTTGATTTAGAATCGAGGATTCGGGAGAGGAGTTTGTGGGCCGGGTGAACAACAAGTAGACGGACACAAATTCGTAAGTTGTTATTTAATTTGAAACAAACAGTGAAATAAATAACACAAAGTTCATGCAACACGAAACAGGAACCACACGCGGATAAATCCGGGTGGTGATTCACGGAGGGAGGACAAGACGGTTTAGGACGGAACAGGACAGAACCGCTGTCTTTGTACGAGTAAGTTCGAAACAGATAAACATGAAAAATATAACAAACAAAAACATGCAAAATCTGTACTAACATGTAAAACCGAACACGCTGTTAAACATAACCTAAAATTACAGCTACAACACAAACGTAGAACACAAATCCGGATCGGGTTGGACGGAAAACAGGAAACAAACAAATTGTAAGCACAATTACACACACACTACACACACATTGTACTAAACTTAAATCTAATTTGCAGCTTTGATCTGCCTTAAATAAATTGGGCTGATTCGCAAGGAGGTTTATTTCCGTTGGCGTCCAGAACAACATGAATCCCAAATTTCTCTCACAATTTGATTTTCAAAACGAGTTATAGAAAGTCTGTTTCTTTTAAGAATAGTAGCTGATTAAAAAACCGTAAATCATAGAAGGCAAAATCACCGTTTTATACATAAGTTTACCTAGACGCCAAGTAGGTTTATAACGTTTACAAAAAGCTATAACCATTTTTGCAATTTTCATTGTGGATGAACAACGGATACGTGTGGTCAATGGCCTTGCTAAATCAGTCGTTAAATAACTACCCAGATACCTCAATTTGTCTACAACAGGGAATGGTTCATTGTCTAACAAAAGGCTATTAGGAGTAATGCAATCTTTAGACAGATGTCTGATAAGAATATTACTTTTATCTTTATTGATTTCTAATCCTACACGTGCAAAAGCCATTTTCAAATGTTTGATTATTAGATCAAGATCTCTAACACTATTCGTAATTACCAAAAGGTCATCAGCAAAAGCTAGGATAATAGGCAGCTTCATATTGTTTTGATCTAATAAATTCAGTTTCTTAATTATTTTTTTAACCTCAATCAGAACCCACTGTATTATTAAAATGAAAAGAAACGGAGACATACTGCAACCTTGCTTAATGCCCCTATTTTTAACAAATTCAATTTAAATGTGCTAATTGTGGTAAAAAGCAAAGTAATCCACTTTAACGACCCCCGGGTCTTTTGTGGTCTCTGTTGCAAGTTTCTGCTCATTTCTAGGCGTTCGAAGGTTATGTGTGGTGAGTCATCCAAAACCTCTTTTACGCTAATGGACCGACGTTTTACTTCCCCATCCGATAGAAGACGTGGCCAGGCAAATCTCGTATCGAAAAATGCCACCGGGTCCGTCTGGGATTGAACCTAGGCCATACTGGGGTTTAGAGGCTACCACACTAACCACTAAACCACCACCCCGTGGTGGAAATCATAAATAAAATTTCTGGGATTGCACCATCAGAAAAAAAGGTTTTGGATTCTCGTGCTAAGCATCAGCCGAAATCCAAACCGAAATTTTCTCTAAGTCAGGTTGTACCTGCAACTTTAAATCAAACGTTTTTGCTATCTCCCTCTAATGAGAGAGCTAGACAAAATACTTCTACCATTGAAATAGGCAACGGTATTTCCTATGTTGCAGTAGGGTGTAATATGGTTGTATGGAAAAAAAAAGTTGTCAAAATTTAGTGAGCACAGCAATTTTTCAGTTCCTTTTTGGGTCCTAAACAACTCCCCAAAGTTTGAGAACGATTGGTTCAGTCCTCACATTGCGCAAAGCGATTCAATTTTCCATATAAATCTGTAATTAGGGATTAAAAAAAGGAAATTAATAAATAAAAACACAACTTGTTAACAAACAACAACAACACACAAACTGTGGGACAAACCAACAACCATTGACAGTATTGTCTTCGTCTTAAAACATCGCAAAGGGGTGGTAGACAACGCCCAAAAGTGACGTGACGTAATGTCGTGTCATCGACCAAAAGGCTTAAAGGGACGAGAATTAGACCGCCAACGGTCACATTCTCCCAGGCAAATGAGCGATCTATGATTATTAAATTTTTTAATTTTTTTAAATTTTTTAAATTTTTTAAATTTTTTAGATTTTTTAAATTTTTTAAATTTTTTAAATTTTTTAAATTTTTTAAATTTTTTAAATTTTTTAAATTTTTTAAATTTTTTAAATTTTTTAAATTTTTTAAATTTTTTAAATTTTTTAAATTTTTTAAATTTTTTAAATTTTTTAAATTTTTTAAATTTTTTAAATTTTTTAAATTTTTTAAATTTTTTAAATTTTTTAAATTTTTTAAATTTTTTAAATTTTTTAAATTTTTTAAATTTTTTAAATTTTTTAAATTTTTTAAATTTTTTAAATTTTTTAAATTTTTTAAATTTTTTAAATTTTTTAAATTTTTTTAAATTTTTTAAATTTTTTAAATTTTTTAAATTTTTTAAATTTTTTAAATTTTTTAAATTTTTTAAATTTTTTAAATTTTTTAAATTTTTTAAATTTTTTTAAATTTTTTAAATTTTTTAAATTTTTTAAATTTTTTAAATTTTTTAAATTTTTTAAATTTTTTAAATTTTTTAAATTTTTTAAATTTTTTAAATTTTTTAAATTTTTTAAATTTTTTAAATTTTTTAAATTTTTTAAATTTTTTAAATTTTTTAAATTTTTTAAATTTTTTAAATTTTTTAAATTTTTTAAATTTTTTAAATTTTTTAAATTTTTTAAATTTTTTAAATTTTTTAAATTTTTTAAATTTTTTAAATTTTTTAAATTTTTTAAATTTTTTAAATTTTTTAAATTTTTTAAATTTTTTAAATTTTTTAAATTTTTTAAATTTTTTAAATTTTTTAAATTTTTTAAATTTTTTAAATTTTTTAAATTTTTTAAATTTTTTAAATTTTTTAAATTTTTTAAATTTTTTAAATTTTTTAAATTTTTTAAATTTTTTAAATTTTTTAAATTTTTTAAATTTTTTAAATTTTTTAAATTTTTTAAATTTTTTAAATTTTTTAAATTTTTTAAATTTTTTAAATTTTTTAAATTTTTTAAATTTTTTAAATTTTTTAAATTTTTTAAATTTTTTAAATTTTTTAAATTTTTTAAATTTTTTAAATTTTTTAAATTTTTTAAATTTTTTAAATTTTTTAAATTTTTTAAATTTTTTAAATTTTTTAAATTTTTTAAATTTTTTAAATTTTTTAAATTTTTTAAATTTTTTAAATTTTTTAAATTTTTTAAATTTTTTAAATTTTTTAAATTTTTTAAATTTTTTAAATTTTTTAAATTTTTTAAATTTTTTAAATTTTTTAAATTTTTTAAATTTTTTAAATTTTTTAAATTTTTTAAATTTTTTAAATTTTTTAAATTTTTTAAATTTTTTAAATTTTTTAAATTTTTTAAATTTTTTAAATTTTTTAAATTTTTTAAATTTTTTAAATTTTTTAAATTTTTTAAATTTTTTAAATTTTTTAAATTTTTTAAATTTTTTAAATTTTTTAAATTTTTTAAATTTTTTAAATTTTTTAAATTTTTTAAATTTTTTAAATTTTTTAAATTTTTTAAATTTTTTAAATTTTTTAAATTTTTTAAATTTTTTAAATTTTTTAAATTTTTTAAATTTTTTAAATTTTTTAAATTTTTTAAATTTTTTAAATTTTTTAAATTTTTTAAATTTTTTAAATTTTTTAAATTTTTTAAATTTTTTAAATTTTTTAAATTTTTTAAATTTTTTAAATTTTTTAAATTTTTTAAATTTTTTAAATTTTTTAAATTTTTTAAATTTTTTAAATTTTTTAAATTTTTTAAATTTTTTAAATTTTTTAAATTTTTTAAATTTTTTAAATTTTTTAAATTTTTTAAATTTTTTAAATTTTTTCAATTTTTTCAATTTTTTCAATTTTTTCAATTTTTAAAATTTTTTAAATTTTGTAAATTTTTTAAATTTTTTAAACTTTAAATCAAACGTTTTTGCTATCTCCCTCTAATGAGAGAGCTAGACAAAATACTTCTACCATTGAAATAGGCAACGGTATTTCCTATGCTGCAGTAGGGTGTAATATGGTTGTATGGAAAAAAAAAAGTTGTCAAAATTTAGTGAGCACAGCAATTTTTCAGTTCCTTTTTGGGTCCTAAACAACTCCCCAAAGTTTGAGAACGATTGGTTTAGTCCTCACATTGCGCAAAGCGATTCAATTTTCCATATAAATCTGTAATTAGGGATTAAAAAAAGGAAATTAATAAATAAAAACACAACTTGTTAACAAACAACAACAACACACTAACTGTGGGACAAACCAACAACCATTGACAGTATTGTCTTCGTCTTAAAACATCGCAAAGGGGGTGGTAGACAACGCCCAAAAGTGACGTGACGTAATGTCGTGTCATCGACCAAAAGGCTTAAAGGGACGAGAATTAGACCGCCAACGGTCACATTCTCCCAGGCAAATGAGCGATCTATGATTTTTAAATTTTTTAAATTTTTTAAATTTTTTAAATTTTTTAAATTTTTTAAATTTTTTAAATTTTTTAAATTTTTTAAATTTTTTAAATTTTTTAAATTTTTTAAATTTTTTAAATTTTTTAAATTTTTTAAATTTTTTAAATTTTTTAAATTTTTTAAATTTTTTAAATTTTTTAAATTTTTTAAATTTTTTAAATTTTTTAAATTTTTTAAATTTTTTAAATTTTTTAAATTTTTTAAATTTTTTAAATTTTTTAAATTTTTTAAATTTTTTAAATTTTTTAAATTTTTTAAATTTTTTAAATTTTTTAAATTTTTTAAATTTTTTAAATTTTTTAAATTTTTTAAATTTTTTAAATTTTTTAAATTTTTTAAATTTTTTAAATTTTTTAAATTTTTTAAATTTTTTAAATTTTTTAAATTTTTTAAATTTTTAAATTTTTTAAATTTTTTAAATTTTTTAAATTTTTTAAATTTTTTAAATTTTTAAATTTTTTAAATTTTTTAAATTTTTTAAATTTTTTAAATTTTTTAAATTTTTTAAATTTTTTAAATTTTTTAAATTTTTTAAATTTTTTAAATTTTTTAAATTTTTTAAATTTTTTAAATTTTTTAAATTTTTTAAATTTTTTAAATTTTTTAAATTTTTTAAATTTTTTAAATTTTTTAAATTTTTTAAATTTTTTAAATTTTTTAAATTTTTTAAATTTTTTAAATTTTTTAAATTTTTTAAATTTTTTAAATTTTTTAAATTTTTTAAATTTTTTAAATTTTTTAAATTTTTTAAATTTTTTAAATTTTTTAAATTTTTTAAATTTTTTAAATTTTTTAAATTTTTTAAATTTTTTAAATTTTTTAAATTTTTTAAATTTTTTAAATTTTTTAAATTTTTTAAATTTTTTAAATTTTTTAAATTTTTTAAATTTTTTAAATTTTTTAAATTTTTTAAATTTTTTAAATTTTTTAAATTTTTTAAATTTTTTAAATTTTTTAAATTTTTTAAATTTTTTAAATTTTTTAAATTTTTTAAATTTTTTAAATTTTTTAAATTTTTTAAATTTTTTAAATTTTTTAAATTTTTTAAATTTTTTAAATTTTTTAAATTTTTTAAATTTTTTAAATTTTTTAAATTTTTTAAATTTTTTAAATTTTTTAAATTTTTTAAATTTTTTAAATTTTTTAAATTTTTTAAATTTTTTAAATTTTTTAAATTTTTTAAATTTTTTAAATTTTTTAAATTTTTTAAATTTTTTAAATTTTTTAAATTTTTTAAATTTTTTAAATTTTTTAAATTTTTTAAATTTTTTAAATTTTTTAAATTTTTTAAATTTTTTAAATTTTTTAAATTTTTTAAATTTTTAAATTTTTTAAATTTTTTAAATTTTTTAAATTTTTTAAATTTTTTAAATTTTTTAAATTTTTAAAATTTTTAAATCTTTTGAAATTTTAAAAATTTTAAATTTTTTAAATTTTTTAAATTTTTTAAATTTTTTAAATTTTTTAAATTTTTTAAATTTTTTAAATTTTTTAAATTTTTTAAATTTTTTAAATTTTTTAAATTTTTTAAATTTTTTAAATTTTTTAAATTTTTTAAATTTTTTAAATTTTTTAAATTTTTTAAATTTTTTAAATTTTTTAAATTTTTTAAATTTTTTAAATTTTTTAAATTTTTTAAATTTTTTAAATTTTTTAAATTTTTTAAATTTTTTAAATTTTTTAAATTTTTTAAATTTTTTAAATTTTTTAAATTTTTTAAATTTTTTAAATTTTTTAAATTTTTTAAATTTTTTAAATTTTTTAAATTTTTTAAATTTTTTAAATTTTTTAAATTTTTTAAATTTTTTAAATTTTTTAAATTTTTTAAATTTTTTAAATTTTTTAAATTTTTTAAATTTTTTAAATTTTTTAAATTTTTTAAATTTTTTAAATTTTTTAAATTTTTTAAATTTTTTAAATTTTTTAAATTTTTTAAATTTTTTAAATTTTTTAAATTTTTTAAATTTTTAAATTTTATTTTCTGCCTACCATCCACCCCGCGAATATGAGCGCTCGCGGCCAGCAGACTGGCTGAGTAGCAGATCGTCATCGTCAGCGGAAAAGCAGCGGTACGTACCGAGTCCCCCACACACACATACACTAGGGTGCCCAGAAAAAATGACCCCCTGCTCCACAAGCGAAAAACGGTTTATTGGGTTATTTTAAGCATCTTTGCAAATTTTGAGCAAAATTGATTGACATTAACCCATTGATACCCGAGCCTAAAGTTGATGAAAAAAATGTTTTTCATACAAAAATGACATTTTTAGATCGCTAATAACTTTTCAGGATCGAGTTTTACAGCTTTGGTATGTTTTACAAAGTTGTAGAGCATTAAATTTTCAATAAGAATCTCACTTTTGGGAATATTTGGATGGAAGTAGCGCACCGTGCAGACCAAACTGTAAGAAAGTTGAGTTTTCTATACATTTTTTCAATTTTTCCCATACAAACTTCACCCCCGAGTATCAATGGGTAAATGTTGACCGATTTTGCTCATATTTGGCTCAGAGTCCTAAAATAGCTCAAGGAACAATAATCAGCTTGTGGAGCGAGGTTTTGAGAAAAAGTCCCATATTCTGGGCACCCTAACATACACTCACAAATATACACTTTTGAACCGACTTAAATTCTTTGAATAAATTTCCCCTTCTGTCTCCCAAAAGAGGATTTTTCATTCAACCTGTAACATAAAAAAAGTTAAGTTCCCAAAATTAAGTTCGCGTATCTCCTCGTTGGCGACTAGCGCAGCCGACCCTGCGATTACCGTGAGTCTGTGCTGTGACTAACCGTTGGCAAAAACTAATGTGGGTAAGTCCCAAACAGTTTCAATATCAAAACCGGATTCATATTCGGATACTCTGGAAGGTGCTCTACAACTTTCCCGAAGAGAGTATGGTGCTAACTTGCTCCTGAAAAAAGATACAGCGTCCTCAAACTCGTCTAAAACGTGAATTTCGCGCAAAAAACACGTTTTAGACGTGTTTTGAACACGCTGTATCTTTTTATAGGAGCAAGTTAGCTCTCTTGGGGAAAGTTGTAGAGCACCTTCCAGAGCATCCGAATATGAATCCGGTTTTGATACAAATTTATATGGAAAATTGAATCGTTTTGCGCAATGTGAGGACTGAATCAATCGTTCTCAAACTTTGGGGAGTTGTTTAGGACCCCAAAAGGAACTGAAAAATTGCTGTGCTGGAAAATCGATTTTGTTATTACACCCTAAAGCCGCAGCTGTTTCAGGTACATCCAAAAAAATCAAATCCTCTGCCATTCTTCCTTAAATTGACCAGGTACCTCAAATTCAATCTGATTTTTTTTTCGGTTGGCAACGCTTTGGGATCTTCTGATCTCGGCGATGTTACGTTTGAAAAAATGACGTTTTTGCAAAACTCACTGTTTGGTTTGATTCAAACAATGAGTAATGCTACATCCATGATGGAAGCTATCCAGATTGGATTAAAATTTGCGAATGATGTTATTCTTACTCTGAAGTTTAATCATGGATCTAAGTAATTCGTTTTCGTTTTCGTTTTCGTTTTATGGAGCAAGGTGGGGGACGCGGCTTCAAGTCAGTCCAAGTCCGGTTTCTTGTGGAAAAAAGGGTAGTGGCCGAACTAGTATTGCATACAAAATGAACACCACCGGAAGATATAGGGGATCGGGAGGGGGAAGGTGAACGAAAATTAGTGTAGGTGTGAGTAGTAAGAACTTGGATGACTTGAGCAGTTACGGTAATCTAAGTTTAAGACTGAATAAAGGAAATCTGAAATTATGATCCAAAGTAAAAAGGCCCGGAGAAATTAAATTATGAGTTAATTAAATAAAAAAATGTAACTAATCGCAGATTTATACAAAGGAAACATATGATGTATTTCAAATTTAAAGGAAATTAAAAAAAATACTGGAAAACAAAAGATGGAAAACAACTTGTCTAGGGAATATAAATCTTGAGGACTTTTTTCTGGGCCCCGTCCTGTCGCGTCCGTCAGTAGTCTTGTCGTACATACAACTAGAAGCAGATCTGCTAATGAAATAGTACACTCCGACCAGTTCAACTGATCATTTAAGTCCAATTATTCATTTACGGAAAACTAACTAACTTGAATCAACAACCTAAACTAAACTGTCTGAAAGTAACTTGAATCTCAAATCCCCGAAATTATAATTGCAAAGCCAAAAATTCCTTTACCTTGTTTTTAAACCTGACTTGCCGCTTCCAAAACCAATAAACATAAATGAACAGTTCATACTTTACAAGTTGAATACTCTTCGTTGAGAAGACTATTTCGTGCCTTCCATTTCATTAGGGCACAGAAGCTCTGCAAACAAGAGTGTATCCCTATCATACCTAATATAAACTGTCAATTGAGTGAAAGAGATGAACTCCTGTTCACAAAACCCTTGTGTCCATTTGAAATGTTAGGCTCCATTTGATCGTCAAAACTCCTGTAAATCCTCGATTCGCAACAATGGTCGATACAACCATAATCCGAGAACCGTTAGTTCAACAGATTAACGAATTTTGTCCGATATCATTTCATTATTGATTGATCGAGACTCTATGGATGTTTTGACAATTCCGAATGGTTAGTATATCACTTAAATTATAATCAGAGATTCTGATAGCATCACTTAACTCGTTTACACAGAACTGTCGGCCTGTAATTATTAAACAACCTAAAGTTACAAAAAACTAGCTATTCTGAGTGCCTTGCAAAAAACTTATTTATTAAAATACCAGATCCTAACCTAACACCCTCATTAAAATAAGAAAAAATCACGCTTCTGTTTTTGTGATTAATTAAATTATTTAATATAATCCCACAATGCCTAGAAGAGACCTCTCTTACTGTTGTGCGTAAGCGTTGCTTTGCTTTATGAATTTCTACCTAAGCTAACGAAGTATCAAAAAGATTTAAACCTGTTCCTACCAGATTTTATAAACAAGAATATTGAGATGCAAATAAAAAAATCAATATCTTGCAATCTTACATAGTATAAAAGTTGTGATTTCTATCAACACAAGTATATAAATATAAAATAAATGTGTGATATATATCAACATCGGAAACCATCTTTGAAAATAGCCCTGAAACGACGGCAACGTGTGGCTCCATCTCCAGGGTTTAATCATGGATCTAAGTAATTCCATCAATATTATGAATTTTAATGCTCGTTCTTTAAAAGCGAAAGAAAATGAAATTTTCAACTTTTTACGAGTTCATAACGTGCATGTTGCTGTTATAACCGAAACATTTTTAAAATCTGGCACTTATTTGAAAAGTGATCCAGATTATAAAGTTTTAACCGATAACCGAATGAATTGAAATGGCGGTGGAGTTGCAATACACAGAAAAAAATATTCCTGTAAATTTACATTACTTATCATGGACCAAAATGTATCATGATAAATGATGTATATTTACATTAGATTCATTGGAAATTTACATGACTTTTATTGTAAATGTTCAAATTTAAAATCTTTTGAAATCGTGTAAATTTCCAATGAATCTAATGTAAATTTACACAACTCAACAATTTTTTTTTTGCTCCGTTGAAACTAGAATTCGATTTAATTCTTGAATACTAGATTCAACGGAGCAATTTTTAATCAGTATTTTTACAATCATTAATCCAAAGCATAGGTGATGTTAACACTTTTTAATACAGTTTTGCTTCAAAAATTACTCACTGGGTCAGTTCTTGCTTGAACCTATCGGTCAACGTCTGGTTGAGACCGTGGCCCATCTTCCACGAGGCGTCAGTTTTCGTCGTTGTCGCGTTCGTTGGTGTCGAACGCCTTACCGCACTCTTCGATCGCTCGGCAACGTGGTCCGTCTTGATTTGAACCTGCACGTTGAACAGTTTGTTGATTCATTTTCTGGTCTCTCGACAGATGCACCGTCTCGTGGTGTTTGGCTTTCCTTACGAAGGAGCCCGGTTTGGAACGAACCTTCGGCCTTTGCTTGATCACGTCCGCTTTTCCTTTACCTCCTCCTCCTCGTCTAACTCGTCAGCACGCCGCCTTCACTCTGTTTGATCGAATCATCCAGAATTGAAATGCTCAGCGCGCAGAATTATCTGAAAGAAGATTATTTGTCACTAATCTTCACTAACGCTAAAGTTACGTTACTTACTGTCGGAAACCTTCTCTATCTTCAATTGGACCAGCTCCAGCTCGGTAAGTTCAAAAGTGTTTGAAAGTACCCGCCAGACAACACCTTGCGTCCGTCCACCCCTTCCACCACGCTGGTCGACGTTCAGCCCATCATGTCTTGCAAGTCCGCCTCCTCGACGGCAGCCAAGCTAGCACGGAGTTGCTCTTAAAACAGAACCGTAAGTCCTGGATTTCTTTGTCCAGCAGCTCGGCATCACCGCTGGCGGAAAAGGCACACACATAAAGCAATGCCGCAATCTGCAACCAGGCTTTGTCTGAAAACAAACAAATAATCACACGATCGAGCTTTGAACGTTGAACCTAAAGACCTGGCCACATACCTCTACCAAAGAAAGTCACTCTGAGACCGAATATTCCGGGGTGGACGATATCTAGCATTGATTGTAGACTGGCAGTGAAACAATCTCCCAGCAATGTCGAAAGCGCCACTTCAACCCTTGATTTAGCAGTCCAGAACCGAACCAAGGCCACCACGAATCGACCTCCAAGATCTTAACCGTTTGCATTGTAACATTCGCTGCCGGTGGCAGATTCTCTGGCTCGTGCCACCGATCAAAGAACAGGTCGTGAAGCCAGCGCGAACCATCGACAATCTCCTTATGTTATTCGCAACACAACTCAGCTTCCTAAAGCACACTTTTGATTTGCAACATTCCAACCGGATCTATTCGACTGCCATTTTTTGCATTTCTATTGTTGAGAAGGCAACCTCTGCCAACTAAACCAACCCTGTACCCCGGAAGTGGTACCAACCTGACGGCGCGAGTGTAGCTTGAGATTGATCTCAAGCAAGTTCTCGAATAAACAACACGCGGAAATTTTGTTCTTTAAATTAAATTAGTTTTAATTTCGTTTTTCCGCTGCCATTCCGAAAACCACTTTAGGTTTTGGGCCCGGGTAACGTTTCGGATCTACCGGTTATCGCGGTCAAAGTGTTTTCGGCGATGGACGGGGACAAGACGGAAAAGTTGTTCCTTCCGTTCTTTGACGGCACCAACTACAATGCCTGGCGGTATCGGATGCTGTCCCTCCTGGAGGAACGCGAGTTCCTGGAGTGCATCGAGGCGAACGCGGCAGATGTTCCGGCGCTGAAGGACGAGGAAGGTGATGACGCGGCCAAGCAGCTGGAAAAGGCGCGGCTGCGGGAGAGGAGGACGAAGCGGGATCGTTCGTGCAAGAATCTGATCATCTCCCGGATTAACGACGATCAGTTGGAGCATGTCCAGGACAAGACCACCCCCAAGGACATCTGGGACGCGTTGGAGCACATTTTTCAACGGAAAAGTTTGGCGCGCCGGATGTACCTGAAGAAGGAGATCTTGACGCTCGCGTTGGGGAACACGTCGCTGCAGCAGCACTTCCTGACCTTCGACAAACTGGTCCGGCAGTACCGTGCGACTGGAGCGGACATGGACGAGCTCGACGCTATCTGCCATCTTCTTCTGACGCTGAATGCGAGCCCCAAGTACGCTGCCGTCGTGACGAGTCTGGAGACGCAACCGGAAGAGCAGCTCTCGCTCGAGTTTGTGAAGTGCAGACTTCTTGACGAGGAGACGAAGCAGAAGAGCGTCCAGATCGTGATCCCGAAGAAGGAGGAGACGGCGTTCGTCGGGGCGAAGGCGCAGCAGCAGAAGCCGAAGCAGAAGAAGAAGCTGCGGTGCTACAACTGCAAAGAAGAAGGACACAAGATGTCCGACTGCCCGCAGAAGAAGAAGAAGGAAGTGAAAGCAAGTGCAAACATGACGGAAGAACAAAGTGCAGTGTGTTTCGCTGGGTTGAGCAGGGGGGAGAGTGTTCCGGAGCAACCACTGACCTGGTACATCGATTCGGGCTGCTCAGACCACCTCGCGAACGACAAGTCCTTGTTCGTGGAACTCGAACCACTGAAGTGTCCGGTGGAGATTGCAATCGCGAAGAACAACGAGTGTATCGTGGCCAAGCATTCTGGCAAAGTGAAAGTGATCTCAAAAGTGAACGACAAGGACCTTCTCTGCACGATCGAAAACGTTCTGTTTGTGCCCGAATTGCGTTGCAATCTCTTCTCGGTCATGCGTGTTGACGATGCGGGAATGCGTGTGACCTACGCCGAGGGTGAAGTCGCGATCTACCGTGGGTCGGAGCTCGCCGCGAGTGGAAAACGAGACGGGAAGCTGTACCGTTTGAACTTCGTGCGCGCGCGCGTTGGCGAAAACAAGTCGATGTTAACGTGCGGACTCGTGCCGAAGAACGTCCAGCTGTGGCACCGTCGGTTCGGCCACTTGAACGCGAAGTCGCTCGACCAGCTGATTCGCCGGGACATGGTCTCGGGTTTGAAGCTCAACGGTGGGCAGAACGGCAAAGAACTCGTTACGTGCGAAGCTTGTGTGCTCGGCAAACAAACCCGGAAGCCGTTTGCAGTGCGCGAGGGCAAACGTTCGTCGCGAGTGCTCGAGTTGATACACTCGGATGTGTGCGGACCCATTTCGCCGGACGGCTTGGATGGAGCGAAGTACTTCGTGACCTTCATCGACGACTGGAGCCACTTCGTCGTTGTTTACCTGGTGGAGGCGAAGAGCGAGGTGTTCCGGTACTTCAAGATGTACGAGGCCATGTACCATGTACCATGGCGACCGCCAAGTTCGGGAAGAAAGTGTGTCGGCTCCGCTGCGACAACGGCGGGGAGTACAGAAGCAACGAGTTCGAGCAGTTCTGTCAGGAGAAGGGCATCCAGGTGGAATGGACGGCGCCATACACACCCGAGATGAACGGCACAAGCGAGTGGTTCAACCGCACCCTCGTCGAGAAGTCTCGAGCCATGCTCGAGGACAGTCGTGTTGACAAGAAGTTCTGGGGTCAAGCGATCCAGACAGCGGCGTATCTGACGAACCGCAGTCCGTCGAGTGCGCTTCCTCCGGATGTGACGCCGTACGAGCAGTAGGAAGGTAAGAAGCCTGACGTCTCCAAGTTGCGTGCCTTCGGCTGTCCCGTGTACGCGCACGTGCCGAAGGAGTTGCGGAAGAAGTTGGATCCCAAAGCTTGGAAGGGGATCTTCCTCGGTTACACCCGCGGCGGCTACCGGATCTACAACCCAGAACTGCAACGCATTGTGCACACACGAGACGTGGACTTCCTGGAACTGGAGAAGCCCGAACACAAGGCGAAGTGGAACGACGCAGACGTGGCTCTTTTGCCGTCACCTGAGGTCGACGAAATCTCGATTGCGGCCGATGACGAGCAAGAACCGGAAGAAAGCCAGGTGGAGACAGACGAAGAATACGAAAGTTTCCAGGAGGAATCCGAAGGTGAACCACACGAGGAAGAGCCGAACGTCGAGAATCCGCCAGAACCAGGACCGAGCGGCGGCAGGCCGCAGCGTCCGCGTAATCCACCGGACTGGCACAAGGACTACCAGGTAGAGTACGCAGCTTTCGCGCTGAACGCAACCAGCTACGTGGACGATGTCCCGAGTTCGCTGGCTGAGGCGCGCAAGAGAAGTGACTGGCTGAACTGGAAGGCGGCGGTGGACGACAAGATGAAATCGCTTACGAAGAACGGCACGTGGACTCTGGCCAAACTCCCGGACGGCCGAGCTCCCGTGAGCTGCAAGTGGGTGTTTGCAGTCAAGCGCGGATTGGATGGAGATCGAGTTCGGTACAAGGCGCGCCTCGTGGCACGAGGTTTCAGCCAACGCAAGGGATTCGATTACGGGGAAACCTATTCGCCCGTCGCCAAGCTGGACACCCTGCGGACGGTTCTTGCCGTTGCCAATCGTGAGAAGCTCGTCGTGCACCAGATGGACGTGCGCACGGCGTTCCTGAACGGAACCCTGGAAGAGGAGATCTTCATGACTCAGCCTGAGGGCTTCGAGGAAGGGACAGATCTCGTTTGTCGCCTGAAGAAGTCGCTGTATGGCCTGAAGCAAGCGTCGCGCGCCTGGAACGAGCGGTTCAACAACTTCGTCGTGGATCCTTTGAAGTTCGAGCGGAGCCTGAACGATCAGTGCCTTTACACACGAAAGGACGAACGGCAGACTTTGATCATCGTGCTCTACGTCGATGACATCGTTATTGCCGGCACGACGCTGAAGGCTGTGGAGACGATCAAACGCTGCTTCTTCAACGAGTTCGACATGACCGACGTCGGAGAGATAAAGTGCTTTCTCGGGATGCAAGTCGAACGGAACCGGGAGGAAGGCATGATGCGGATCAGCCAAAAGCAGTACATGGAGAGTTTGCTGCGGCGATTTGGGATGGATGACTGCAAACCTGTTTCCACTCCCATCGAAAGTCGCCTGAAGCTGCACAAGGGCACGGAGGAGGAACGGACGAGTCAGCCCTACCGAGAGCTCATCGGGTGCCTGACTTACGCCTGCCTCACCACAAGGCCGGATCTGGCAGCAGCGGTAAACTTCTTGAGCCAGTATCAGAGTTGCCCGAACGAAGCGCACTGGAAACACCTCAAACGGATACTGCGCTACATCAAAGGAACTCTCGACGTTGGCCTTGTGTACCGGAAGAACTTGGAAGCGCCAACCGTGGAAGTTTTCGCCGATGCAGACTGGGCGAACGACGTGCTGGACAGAAGGTCGGTAAGCGGTGGAATTTTCAAGGTGTTTGGATCGACGGTGGCCTGGATCACACGAAAGCAACAGACGGTCTCACTGTCTTCGACTGAAGCTGAGCTCACTGCGCTTTGTGCAGCGGTGTGTCACGAGTTGTGGCTGGGACGTCTCCTGCAAGATCTCGGATTCAAGCCAGAAGAACCGGTCCGAGTTCACGAAGACAACCAATCAACGATCCGGGTTGCGGAGGAAGCAAAAGACTTCGGGCGTCTCAAGCACGTTGATGTCAAGATTCACTTCATCCGTGACCTCATCAAGCAGAAGCGGATCAAGCTGGAGTTCATACCGTCGGCGAACCAGCAAGCGGACATGATGACGAAGGGGCTGGAGCGTTGCAGCGGTTGAGCAGGGGTGTTGGGAAGGCAACCTCTGCCAACTAAACCAACCCTGTACCCCGGAAGTGGTACCAACCTGACGGCGCGAGTGTAGCTGTCAAAACCTCAATCTCAAGCAAGTTCTCGAATAAACAACACGCGGAAATTTTGTTCTCTAAATTAAATTCGTTTTAATTTCGTTTTTCCGCTGCCATTCCGAAAACCACTTTATCTATTTTCTTAAAATTACCTACAAAACACTACAGCTAACTTTTCTTAAACCACACGTCAACAATGAGAAACTGAACAAATCCAAATAACTGGATATTTTCTCGGGTTTCAAAAAGACTGCAATATTTTATCCGTCTTGTCCTTAATCCTTTAACAACCCTTCGCGAAAACCGACTACGTTCTAACCAGGTCCGTGAACTTATCATACAATGTGATTTGATTACAACAGTTTGACAGCAACAGTTATACAGTACCAGTACAAGTATGAATCCCCTATTCGGAAAGAAAATTAATTTTCATACCAAAAATATTTCCTTTAAAATGAACATTATTGCACCTGAAAACAAAATGTAGCGTGACGGGACAACATCGTAATACTACACTTTACAAAATCACAGGAAAATACTCGCTCAAATTAAGCAGTTTTCTTAAGTATTTTTTGAAATTATCCTGTAAACTATTGTGTTTCATATATTAATAGGATCTTCTCAAAAAACTATGAATTTCTTTCTTCTTGCACTGATGCTATTGTAGATGTTACCACCAACTGAAAAACAAGCCTTGTTCTCCTAAATCTTAACGATTCGGTTAAAATCCATCGCATTACAATTATCTTGCCATAATAAAATCTAACTAAAATAAAAATCTAGCATTTTTTAAATTACATTGAATCAAGTTAAAATTAATGTACCGTAAGTTTGTGTGATAGCGAAAAAATTTAACGAAGGAATGTTCTCAGATAGTTTGCCAACATTTTCCAAAATTATACTGGAATTTGATGTATCGTTTGAAATTTGAAACTAAAATAATGCTCAATTACAAAGAAATGATCAAAACAAGTCACTCAGCAGTGTTACTTTTTCAAAGGAATCCTATTGACATGCTATAATATTGGAAGCGGATATTTTTCAACTTTGAGGTTCTTTTCGACCCACTTAAAAAAGTGTATTAAAAGTTTGAGTTTTTGAAAAATCATTTTTGGTGAAAATCGTACCCCAAATATATATAGCTGCCAAAAACACAGATTTTGTTCTAGGAAAGTGAAATTTTCAGCAAACGTTTTTTAAGATGTCTCCTACACAACCCCCATAACCAGAATTAAGTTTCATTGAAAAGACTGAGGAATTGCAAATTCCATAAAAAATCATTTTGACCCCATTTCATCCCTACTGACGGTAATTTTTTTTTAATGATTTGGCAATAAATAGCCACTCCAGCCGCAATAAATTTAATCATCGCAGCGAACAAAAATGTTTATTTCAAAAAACAGACCAGACTCTCATATACCATAACACCGGTCATTGTATACTAACGATGCATCAAACCCAGCAACGTAGCAGCATCAACTATCAAAACGGAGCACGTTTAAGGGGAGATTAACTTTGCCACACAGGGTTATTTTTTTCACTGTTTGATTTTTTATAATTTTTGGATTGAAGATATCGTAAAACCCTTTCAATTAATTGTTGTACACATCTTGGAGAATGTTTGGTGAAAATATGAACTTTTTTGGGGGTCATCCAAAGAAACTGGGTGGTCGATAAACGACGTACTTTTGGTATTTTGATATTAACCCGTATCCAATCCGATCAAACATAGGCAATATGGGTATCAAACTTCATGATTTTGAATGACCAACTCAGAAAAGTTAATTTGAGGTCAGTTCTTGGACCCTGGCCACTTCGGAACCGGTTCTGGGTACCCCCGGAGAACCTATGAAGTGGCCAATATCATATCAGAGCAAAGCCCATCAATATGGGTATCAAAATTCATCATTTTGTCAACACATCTCAAAAATGGTCTTCCAAAATGATTTTCTGGCCACTGGCCACTCCGGAACCGGTTCAGGATTCCCCCCGGAGAAATCTTCGAAGTGGCCAATATCATATCAGAACAAGTCCTATCAATATGGGTATCAAAATTCTTCATTTTGTCAACAAATCTCAAAAATGGTCTTCCAAAATATTTTTCTGGCCACTGGCCACTCCGGAACCGGTTCCGGATATCCCCCCGGGGAAATCTTCGAAGTGGCCAATATCAGATCAGAACAAAGCCCATCAATATGGGTATCAAAATTCTTCATTTTGTCATAACATCTCAAAAATGGTCTTCCAAAATATTTTTCTGGCCACTGGCCACTCCGGAACCGGTTCCGGATATCCCCCCGGGGAAATCTTCGAATTGTCCAATATCATATCAGAACAAAGCCCATCAATATGGGTGTCAAAATTTTACAATTTGTCAAAAAAATTCAAAAATGGTCATCCAAAATGTTTTTCTGGCCACTGGCCACTCCGGAACCGGTTCCGGATATCCCCCCGGGGAAATCTTCGAAGTGGCCAATATCATATCAGAGCAAAGCCCATCAATATGGGTATCAAAATTCTTCATTTTGTCAACACATCTCAAAAATGGTCTTCCAAAATATTTTTCTGGCCGCTGGCCACTCCGGAACCGGTTCCGGAAATCCCCCCGGGGAAATCTTCGAAGTGGCCAATATCAGATCAGAACAAAGCCCATCAATATGGGTATATAAATTCTTCATTTTGTCAAAACATCTCAAAAATGGCCTTGCAAAATATTTTTCTGGCCACTCCGGAACCGATTCTGGTTTCCCCCCCGGGGAAATCTTCGAAGTGGCCAATATCAGATCAGAACAAAGCCCATCAATATGGGTATCAAAATTCTTCATTTTGTCAAAACATCTCAAAAATGGTCTTGCAAAATATTTTTCTGGCCACTGGCCACTCCGGAACCGATTCTGGTTTCCCCCCCGGGGAAATCTTCGAAGTGGCCAATATTATATCAGAACAAAGCCCATCAATATGGGTGTCAAAATTTTACATTTTGTCAAAAAATTTCAAAAATGGTCTTCCAAAATGTTTTTCTGGCCACTGGCCACTTCGGAACCGGTACCAAATTTCTCCCCGGGGAAATCATCGAATTATCCAATATCATATCTTCTAAGATTCCCCCGGGGGGAAATCCGGTACTAGTTCCGGAGTGGCCAGCGGCCAGAAAAACATTTTGGAAGACCATTTTTGAAATTTTCTGACAAAATGAAGAATTTTGATACCCATATTGATGGGCTTTGCTCTGATATGATATTGGCCATATCGTAGATTTCTCCGGGGGGATAACCGGAATCGGTTCCGGAGTGGCCAGTGGCCAGAAAAATATTTTGGAAGACCATTTTTGAGATGTAATGAAAATCTGAAGAATTTTAATTCCATATTGATGGACTTTGCTCTGATATGATATTGGCCACTTCGAAGATTTCCCCGGGGGAAATCCGGAACCGATTCCGGAGTGGCCAGTGGCCAGAAAAACATTTTAGATGACCATTTTTGAAATTTTGCGACAAAATGAAAAATTTTGATACCAATATTGATGGGCTTTGTTCTGATATGATATTGGCCACTTCGAAGATTTCCCTGGGTAGAAATCCGGAACCGGTTCCGGAGTGGCCAGTGGCCAGAAAAATATTTTGGAAGACCATTTTTGAGATGTAATGAAAATCTGAAGAATTTTAATTCCATATTGATGGACTTTGCTCTGATATGATATTGGCCACTTCGAAGATTTCCCCGGGGGAAATCCGGAACCGATTTCGGAGTGGCCAGTGGCCAGAAAAACATTTTAGATGACCATTTTTGAAATTTTGCGACAAAATGAAAAATTTTGATACCAATATTGATGGGCTTTGTTCTGATATGATATTGGCCACTTCGAAGATTTCCCTGGGTAGAAATCCGGAACCGGTTCCGGAGTGGCCAGTGGTCAGAATAATATTTCGGAAGACCATTTTTGAGATGTGTTGACAAAATGAAGAATTTTGATACCCATATTGATGGGACTTGCTCTGATATGATATTGGCCACTTCGAGGATTTCCCAGGGGGGATATCCGGAACCGGTTCCGGAGTGGCCAGTGGCCAGAAAAATATTTTGGAAGACCATTTTTGAGATCTAATGAAAATCTGAAGAATTTTAATTCCATATTGATGGACTTTGCTCTGATATGATATTGGCCACTTCGAAGATTTCCCCGGGGGAAATCCGGAACCGGTTCCGGGGTGGCCAGTGGCCAGAAAAACATTTTGGAAGACCATTTTTGAAATTTTGCGACAAAATGAAAAATTTTGATACCAATATTGATGGGCTTTGTTCTGATATGATATTGGCCACTTCGAAGATTTCCCCGGGGGAAATCCGGAACCGATTCTGGAGTGGCCAGTGGCCAGAAAAACATTTTAGATGACCATTTTTGAAATTTTGTGACAAAATGAAAAATTTTGATACCAATATTGATGGGCTTTGTTCTGATATGATATTGGCCACTTCGAAGATTTCCCTGGGTAGAAATCCGGAACCGGTTCCGGAGTGGCCAGTGGCCAGAAAATTATTTTGGAAGACCATTTTTGAGATGTGTTGAAAAATGAAGAATTTTGATACCCATATTGATGGGACTTGTTCTGTTATGATATTGGCCACTTCGAAGATTTCCCCGGGGGAAATCCGGAACCGGTTCCGGAGTGGCCAGTGGCCAGAAAAACATTTTGGAAGACCATTTTTGAAATTTTGCGACAAAATGAAAAATTTTGATACCAATATTGATGGGCTTTGTTCTGATATGATATTGGCCACTTCGAAGATTTCCCCGGGGGAAATCCGGAACCGATTCTGGAGTGGCCAGTGGCCAGAAAAACATTTTAGATGACCATTTTTGAAATTTTGCGACAAAATGAAAAATTTTGATACCAATATTGATGGGCTTTGTTCTGATATGATATTGGCCACTTCGAAGATTTCCCTGGGTAGAAATCCGGAACCGGTTCCGGAGTGGCCAGTGGCCAGAAAATTATTTTGGAAGACCATTTTTGAGATGTGTTGAAAAATGAAGAATTTTGATACCCATATTGATGGGACTTGTTCTGTTATGATATTGGCCACTTCGAAGATTTCCCCGGGGGAAATCCGGAACCGGTTCCGGAGTGGCCAGTGGCCAGAAAAACATTTTGGAAGACCATTTTTGAAATTTTGCGACAAAATGAAAAATTTTGATACCAATATTGATGGGCTTTGTTCTGATATGATATTGGCCACTTCGAAGATTTCCCAGGGGGGATATCCGGAACCGGTTCCGGAGTGGCCAGTGGCCAGAAAAATATTTTAGATGACCATTTTTGAGATGTGTTGACAAAATGAAGAATTTTGATACCCATATTGATGGGACTTGTTCTGATATGATATTGGCCACTTCGAAAATTTCTCCGGGGGGAATCCGGAACCGGTTCCGGAGTGGCCAGTGGCCAGAAAAATATTTCGGAAGACCATTTTTGAGATGTTTTGACAAACTTGAAGAATTTTGATACCCATATTGATGGGACTTGCTCTGATATGATATTGGCCACTTCGAAGATTTCCCAGTGGGGATATCCGGAACCGGTTCCGGAGTGGCCAGTGGCCAGAAAAACATTTTGGAAGACCATTTTTGAAATTTTGCGACAAAATGAAAAATTTTGATACCAATATTGATGGGCTTTGTTCTGATATGATATTGGCCACTTCGAAGATTTCCCTGGGTAGAAATCCGGAACCGGTTCCGGAGTGGCCAGTGGCCAGAAAATTATTTTGGAAGACCATTTTTGAGATGTGTTGAAAAATGAAGAATTTTGATACCCATATTGATGGGACTTGTTCTGTTATGATATTGGCCACTTCGAAGATTTCCCCGGGGGGATATCCGGAACCGGTTCCGGAGTGGCCAGTGGCCAGAAAAATATTTTGGAAGACCATTTTTGAGATGTGTTGACAAAATTGAAGAATTTTGATACCCATATTGATGGGACTTGCTCTGATATGATATTGGCCACTTCGAAGATTTCCCAGTGGGGATATCCGGAACCGGTTCCGGAGTGGCCAGTGGCCAGAAAAACATTTTGGAAGACCATTTTTGAAATTTTGCGACAAAATGAAATTTTTTTATACCAATATTGATGGGCTTTGTTCTGATATGATATTGGCCACTTCGAAGATTTCCCTGGGTAGAAATCCGGAACCGGTTCCAGAGTGGCCAGTGGCCAGAAAATTATTTTGGAAGACCATTTTTGAGATGTGTTGAAAAATGAAGAATTTTGATACCCATATTGATGGGACTTGTTCTGTTATGATATTGGCCACTTCGAAGATTTCCCCGGGGGGATATCCGGAACCGGTTCCGGAGTGGCCAGTGGCCAGAAAAATATTTTGGAAGACCATTTTTGAGATGTGTTGACAAAATGAAGAATTTTGATACCCATATTGATGGGACTTGTTCTGATATGATATTGGCCACTTCGAAGATTTCTCCGGGGGGAATCCGGAACCGATTCCGGAGTGGCCAGTGGCCAGAAAAATATTTCGGAAGACCATTTTTGAGATGTTTTGACAAAATTGAAGAATTTTGATACCCATATTGATGGGACTTGCTCTGATATGATATTGGCCACTTCGAAGATTTCCCAGTGGGGATATCCGGAACCGGTTCCGGAATGGCCAGTGGCCAGAAAAATATTTTGGAAGACCATTTTTGAGATCTAATGAAAATCTGAAGAATTTTAATTCCATATTGATGGACTTTGCTCTGATATGATATTGGCCACTTCGAAGATTTCTCCGGGGGAAATCCGGAACCGGTTCCGGAGTGGCCAGTGGCCAGAAAAACATTTTGGAAGACCATTTTTGAAATTTTGCGACAAAATGAAAAATTTTGATACCAATATTGATGGGCTTTGTTCTGATATGATATTGGCCACTTCGAAGATTTTCCCGGGGGGAATCCGGAACCGGTTCCGGAGTGGTCAGTGGCCAGAAAATCATTTTGGAAGACCATTTTAGAAATTTTGTGACAAAATGAAAAATTTTGATACCCATATTGATGGGCTTTGTTCTGATATAATATTGGCCACTTCGAAGATTTCCCCGGGGGATATCCGGAACCGGTTCCGGAGTGGCCAGTGGCCAGAAAATTATTTTGGAAGACCATTTTTGAAATTTTGTGACAACATGAAAAATTTTGATACCAATATTGATGGGCTTTGTTCTGATATGATATTGGCCACTTCGAAGATTTCCCTGGGTAGAAATCCGGAACCGGTTCCGGAGTGGCCAGTGGCCAGAAAATTATTTTGGAAGACCATTTTTGAGATGTGTTGAAAAATGAAGAATTTTGATACCCATATTGATGGGACTTGTTCTGTTATGATATTGGCCACTTCGAAGATTTCCCCGGGGGGATATCCGGAACCGGTTCCGGAGTGGCCAGTGGCCAGAAAAATATTTTGGAAGACCATTTTTGAGATGTGTTGAAAAATGAAGAATTTTGATACCCATATTGATGGGACTTGTTCTGTTATGATATTGGACAATTCGAAGATTTCCCCGGGGGGATATCCGGAACCGGTTCCGGAGTGGCCAGAAAAATATTTCGGAAGACCATTTTTGAGATGTGTTGACAAAATGAACAATTTTGATACCCATATTGATGGGACTTGTTCTGATATGATATTGGCCACTTCGAAGATTTTCCCGGGGGATATCCGGAACCGGTTCCGGAGTGGCCAGTGGCCAGAAAAACATTTTGGAAGACCATTTTTGAAATTTTGCGACAAAATGAAAAATTTTTATACCAATATTGATGGGCTTTGTTCTGATATGATATTGGCCACTTCGAAGATTTCCCCGGTGGATATCCGGAACCGGTTCCGGAGTGGCCAGTGGCCAGAAAATTATTTTGGAAGACCATTTTTGAGATGTGTTGAAAAATGAAGAATTTTGATACCCATATTGATGGGACTTGTTCTGTTATGATATTGGCCACTTCGAAGATTTCCCAGGGGGGATATCCGGAACCGGTTCCGGAGTGGCCAGTGGCCAGAAAAATACTTTGGAAGACCATTTTTGAGATGTGTTGACAAAATGAAGAATTTTGATACCCATATTGATGGGACTTGTTTTGATATGATATTGGCCACTTCGAAGATTTCTCCGGGGGGAATCCGGAGCCGGTTCCGGAGTGGCCAGTGGCCAGAAAATCATTTTCGAAGACCATTTTTGAGATGTGTTGACAAAATGAAGAATTTTGATACCCATATTGATGGGCTTTGCTCTGATATGATATTGGCCACTTCATAGGTTCTCCGGGGGTACCCAGAACCGGTTCCAAAGTGGCCAGGGTTCAAGAACTGACCTCAAATTAACTTTTCTGAGTTGGTCATTCAAAATCATGAAGTTTGATACCCATATTGCCTATGTTTGATCGGATTGGATACGGGTTAATATCAAAATACCAAAAGTACGTCGTTTATCGACCACCCAGTTTCTTTGGATGACCCCCAAAAAAGTTCATATTTTCACCAAACATTCTCCAAGATGTGTACAACAATTGATTGAAAGGGTTTTACGATATCTTCAATCCAAAAATTATAAAAAATCAAACAGTGAAAAAAATAACCCTGTGTGGCAAAGTTAATCTTCCCTTGAGCACTGCTAGTTTATCCAAACAAACGCGGCAGCGTTTCGCGGCGCAACTTGGCAACTTAGCAAATTTTCAAAATGCAAAGTTTCTCTAGGGCCCTGCTGAGGGTGCCAAATTGTTTAAGGAGGGCGACCTTTTTGTTAAAGAACTTGTTAGTCGACGACTAACCTCTAAAGTGTTACGGCGGAAGGGCGACCGACGCGGTCAATAAAACGCGGTTTAGTTTAATCGAATAAAAGCGCGTGTATTTAGTTTAGTTTACTTTTCAAGAAGTGAGGCGAAGTGAAGCTTCCCTCCAAACAGCGTTTGACAGCTAGCGCGTGCACTGGCGGCGCACTAAAGTGGGGGCACACGGGTTACAAGGGGTTGCACACTCAATACGCCCGCTCAAACACAGCAATCCGGTACACCAACACTGGTCAGAATCCTCCGTTTCTCACGGTCCAGTCGCTCCCGTAGCTCGTCCAGCAATTCCAGCGAATAGTCAACGTAGGACAGAGCACTCGAAGCAGAATGACCGTACTCTACCTCGTAGTATTTGTGCCACGCTGGAGGATTTCGATTCCGGTCCGGTCTGGCGGCTGGAGCAGGAGCGCCGTCGATCGGCACAGGTGCTGGCTCGGTAGCAGGAACATCTTCGTCCGGCTCGGTGCAGCTCTCAAAGTCTTCGCCTTCTTCAACGACTTCGTCGTGTTCCACAACACTTTCTTCTTCATCTCGACGAATCAGAATCATTGGCACATCACTTTCTTCCGTTGACTGGATCACATGTCGGAAACTTTCGCTGCATCCGGATACTCCACGAAGTCGACATCTCTTGCGACGCTCTCCTGCTTCGTTTCCGGATTCCACACCCGATATCCGTTGTTGGAATAGCCGATGAAGATCCCCTTCCAGGCCTTTGCGTCCAGCTTCTTGCGGCGCTCTTTGGGAACGTGCACGTACACCTTGGAGCTAAACACACGAAGGTTCGAAACGTCCGGCCGCCCACACTTCGAACGGTGTTTTGTTTTTTTTTTTTTTTTTTTTTTTTGTTATAGACCGAATTACGCACATCCAACTGGAAGTTGGAACATTCACCTACTTCATTCGAAGTTAGGCTCGGTTTGTCTTTATTTTTCATATTCTTTCTTTCTTTTTTTATGGAGTAGGGCTACATGCCCTCTCTTCTTTTCATCGATCTTTACATTTTTCATTAATACTGCAGCACGTGCCAGTGAGCCAGAGCTCCTTTAAGGCAGTGCTTAACTTCTTAACAACTATTTAGGATTTTTTTAAGATACATTTTTTATGTTACGGGACAGTTTGGTTTGTTAATGTTAGTGGCGTGTGATGGTGAGGGGTGGCGATGGTGGCGATGGGCGGCGATGGGTGGCGGTGGGCGACGTTGGGTGGCGGTGGGCGGCGGTGGGCGGCGGTGGCATGAAACGAAACGTAAACAGAGGCATAAGTGGTGTATCAAACATATTGGTGGATATTCTGCTTGATGATGATCGTCAAACGACGCTTGAAGGCAGCCAGGGTTGGTGATTGTTTGCATTCACGGGATAGAGCGTTGTACAGTTTGCCTCCAAAATAGGTAAATTTTTTCCTTCCAAACTCGCTGTATGGCCGATCCAGAACAAACTCTCCTTGTTGGCGGGTGGTCCGAGACGAGACTCTGACTTGTAGCTTGAAGTTGTGGTGCTGGGTAGCGTCCGTTGAGTATTTGCGAATTTGCACCGTCGTTTGAAGCTCGTACAGTGCTTTCAATGGCAGCACCGAATCCGTCATGTCCGAGTACAGGTCAGTGGTGGGGAATAATGCTGGTTTCCGCGAGATGATCTTCAAGCAGCGGTTTTGAAGAACTTGAAGGCCACGCAGATCGGTTTTGCATGCTGAGCCCCAGTTGGCAATCAGGTACTGGATTCGTGAGTGTACCAGGGAAAAGTACAGCATCTTCATTTGTGGGTATGGAATAAACGCAGCAATTCTCCAGAAGATTCCACAAAGTGAGCTTAGCTTGCTTTTAAGGGCAGTTATATGAGGTTTCCACCCCATGGTGCTGTCAAGAATTAGACCAAGGAACGGGTAACTGGAGACTTCTTCAATCGTTTGCCCATCAACAGTCAAAGGTGGGTGGTCAGGAATTGTTCGCCTTGGTGTGTGGAAGATCATGAACTTAGTCTTCCCTAGGTTCAGGGACAGCACATTCGACCTGAAGTACGCGTTGAGCAAAGTGATGTCTTCTGCAATCTTGTGTTGCAGTTCAGCACAGTCCTTTCCTCGGTAAAATACCGACGTGTCGTCAGCAAAGAGCCGCGTTTTCCCGTTAAGTTTCAGCTTACTAATGTCGTTTATAAACAACAAGAACAGCAGCGGGCCCAGATTGCTCCCCTGGGGAACTCCAATACTGATGGGACGTCGTTCACTGGTGTGCTCCCCAATGGAAACATACTGCAATCTTCCTCGTAAGTAGCTTTTGATTAACGCCAGCGGTGTTCCTCTAATACCATAAAACTCCAGTTTGAGTGCTAGCAGTTCATGGTCGATCGTGTCGAACGCTTTCTTGAGATCGATGAAGAGCGTCGCAGCCAACATCTTGGAGTCCAATGTGGAGTAAATTTCCTCAACAAGATCACTTGTAGCTGTCAATGTACTCGAACCTGTTCTGAAGCCATACTGGTGAGTGTAGAGGACCTTCCGACGGATCGCATATTTCATTATCCGGCAGACAATCAATTTCTCGATCAGTTTGTCCAGTACTGAGAGAGTCGAAATGGGCCGATAGTTGTTAACGTCCTTCTTGTCACCTGCTTTGTGGATAGGTACCACACGAGCAACCTTCAAACACTCAGGATACTGGCCAGTTTGAATGATTTCGTTGAAAGTGTCCACCAGTAGTCGAGCAAATAATTCGAAATGCGTTTTCACGAAAGACGCGGGAATGTTATCAGGACCTGCACACTTCTTCGCGTCTAACTGGTTGATTAGCACGACAACTTCGTTGTATGATGCGGGGGTGAGGACCATAGAGCGGGGCTGGGAGGTCAGAGTGCCAAAGCGACTGATGGCTCGATCGCTCGGAATGGCGTTTGCGAGATCATGACCAACATTGCAGAAGAATTCATTGAAGACATTGCAGACTGTATTCATATCTGTGGTAATTCCTCCTCCATTCACGTAGACAGCAGTGGGTTTATCAGACGTTCCTTTTTTCCCCAGGACATCTCCGATGACCTTCCAACTAGCCTTCTGACTGCATTTTGAGAGCATCTGGTGGTAATACTCTCTCTTGCTCTGATCCTTCTTAGTCTGGAGCATCTGCGACACGTGAGCCAACATGTCAGCTACTTCCTGATCGTGGGGGTGTTTCCGTCGCCTTTTCAGAAGATTCTCCTTCCAGCGTATGATCGTCCACAGATCAAAAGTCATCCAGGGACAATGACCTTTAGTTTTAGCCTGAGCCGTTACTGTTTTTGTGCATTGCCTTACTATGGTGTTGTAGTTAGCAACAACTGCAGTTAATTTCTCCTCAGCAGACAATTCCCGCGGCAACCCTACCATAAACTCGTGAAACAGTTCATTCAGGCGCCTATGGTCGATGATGGCTTTCTGCAGCGTTATCCTCTCGGCAGCGCATGCTAGGTTGAATGACGAGACTACCAGACAGTGGTCGCTCAAATCATGATAGATTGTTTCGTTCCTCACTTTGTCGAGAAGAGATCCCGAGCAGATAACGTGATCCAACACATTTGAACTAGCCGGCCGCGTAACAACATTGTTCGTGACGTGAGTGTTGTAAGACTGCAAAACTTGCACATACTCCTTCACGGTGTGCACCGTCTGTTGGTTGACCGCGACATTCATATCACCCACAATTACGCAGTCATGTCCATTGTTGTTACAGGACAAAATGCGCTCGATCTCAGAAATAAATCTCGTTGCCTCAAAACTCGGTGGTCGATAGATTGCATGCAGATCAAGCGGCTTCCCTCGGCGCAGTCGAAGATGAATGTGGTGCATGCCGTCCTGAATTGAGTTACAGCACTCGTCAAAGTCAAGGTCATCTCGGTAGAAAACTGCAAGTCCCCCATTCGGTTCACTCCGGCAGGAAAATATGGATTTGTACCCATCAATGCTAAATAAACAGGCTCGATCATTCTGCACCCAGGTCTCGCCCAAGACCACGACATAAACACGTTGATCACATCTTTGAAGAATTTCTTTTAAAGAGTCGAATTTGGAAAGATTGTTCATACTACGTATGTTTAGTTGCAAAATTTTAAAAGACGAAGTAAAACAGGGAGAATTTTTATTGCTCACAATCCACTCATCAATACAATCATAACTTTTATTGGTATTAAACATTAAAATCAAATAAAGCAAAAGACAAATACAAAATCGACAGCTTTTCCACTACTTGCGTGGTATCTTCTGGCGTCCGGGACGCTCAATTGGTTGGCTGAGTTCCGGCGATGAATTCTCAGATGAACTGAGCGGGCGCTTGTGTGAGCTTGTGTGTTCCAGCTTATGAAGATCTGCGGTTGAGCGAATCACGTGCACCGGTGAGTTCTCCGATTTTTTCACCAGCACCACACCATTACGCCCAGGCCAGATGAACTTGTAGTCAGTCAGGTACTCAGCTTCACGGGTCTCCTTCAGTAGGTTCATGCCAAAAGAAGTCATTTCATCGCGCAGCATTATTCTACTGTTGGAAGAACCGAACTTCGGGTCAACAGACGAAGGCAGTAGTTGTCCACGAGCTTTCTTGCCGGCAAAAAGTCCTTCCTTGATCCGCTCATCGGAGAATGTCACCTTGATCGGGATCGTTGCTCGAGTGTTGTTTTTATCCTTGGGGAACAGCCGCTTCGCCTCCTTAATAGCTCCCTCTGGCAGGTTGTATCCCACTGAGGTGGCAACCTTGCGCACCAGATCACCCACATCCTCGTCCTTCGTAGACGGTAAGCCAAGAATAACCATATTGTTGGTTAGTCCAGCTCTGGCGAGGCGGTCCACCTCAAGCTCGAGCTGACTAACCTTAGTGTTTACAGTTTGGTGTTTTCCATAGAGGTCGCCAACATTTTTAGTTAAATTGTTGTGATCCTTCTTCAGGACGACCATCTCCTTCATGAGCTTGTCGAATTCACCAGAAATGAATGTTTGTGATTTTTCGATTTCTGTGACAGTGTTTTTAATGCCCTTCACCTCCGACATCAGCTCATTCATACGGTTCAGCAGCTCTGCATCCACAGCTGAACTGCGCGGTACACTTTCGTGTGCGGCCAGGCAGCCGTCCGAACAGAAGTACGGCTTCGATCGTAATTTTGGGATTGCCTTCTCCAAAACATTTTTGCATTTGAAGTGCTCCCACTTGTGGCAATGGCAACATCCAATCCCTTTTTTTGGGTCACAATTCTTCTTTTCGCAGCTAGCACAAATAATTTCTTCCTCGTCAGACATCGCGAACAGATCAACAACACCGTCGAGCACCAACAACAGCAAATCGGCAGAGTGACGGCACGGGTTACGATTTTTGGTGACAGTAGGCTAGCACAACAGTAACGGCTGAATGCAGTTTAAATGCAACAGGCTATTATAGCACCAACTCGGACCAATCTTTCCTCTGGTCAGTATACAAATTTCAGATCAGATTTATTACCTGATTTTTGGTAGGGTTGCCGGGATAACATCACCACATCCAGGTTGCGTTGTCTCCTCTCCGCTGGCAGGTGATTTGGGTGTAAAGAAATCCTAGTTTCGTTGTAATTTCACAAATTCCACAGAGCTTGTAGAGGTTGTTTGTATATCACAACACAGTGGGCTGAAGTCCTTCGTTGGCGTTCGTTGGACTGCGATTCGTTAAGTAGGCTGCAGTCTGAATAGCTTGGACCCAGAAACTCTTATCAATCGCAGCATCTTCCAGCATGGCACGTCCTTTCTCGACGATTGTGCGGTTCATCCTCTCACTGGTACCGTTTTGTTCGGGGGTGTAAGGCACTGTACACTCCATCCGGATCCCCTTGCGGTCGCAGAATTCCTCGAAGGCCTTGTTCTTGTACTCGCCTCCGTTATCGCACCGCAGCCGGGAGATCTGCACTCCGAACTTCGCCGTCACGTACGCTTCGTACTTCATGAACCGTTCGAGCACCTCATCTTTCGTCACCATCGGGAACACCATCAAGAAATGACTCCAATCATCTATGAATGTGACGAAGTACCGTTCACCGTTTGCACCTTCCGGTGAGATAGGTCCGCAAACATCCGAGTGAACAATTTCAAGCACTCGCGACGACCTCTTGCCATCGCGCACGGAGAAAGGCTTTCGAGTTTGTTTCCCGACGACACACGGTTCACACACGACGACGCTGTTATCACCGGACTGCGGCTTCAAACCGTCGACAAAGCCTTTCGCAATCAGTGTCTTGCGAACCTTCGTGGTGAACGGACACTAGAGCTGCGGTATTTTTTACTACCTAAGCTCAAAGTTATTTCAAACAAAATTCACAGTCTTTTTAAAGACTACCTGAGTTATTTTCCAAAATTCTAAACAGTCTTTTCAAGACTAACCCCACCTGAAATTTTGTTGTATTTTACAAACGAAGCCATTTTTTTTAGTGAACTTTGCTTGCAAAATGCGTCAAAACAAAGGTATTCTGAAAGTGAGGTCAATCCTCCAATTCCATTGGCAAACAGTTTCGGTGTTTTATCCGAAACTGTTGACAAGGATCCTTCTCCTCGTACTGAGCCTTCTGCCGTCGAGAAACGAGTAAAGGCTCCGCCAATTGTAGTGACTTCCGTCTCCGATTTGGCCAGCTTTCGAACGCAACTGAAGAATTGCAAGGAAACTTGCAATTTGAAGGTTTCGTTCCAGCTTGGTCGAAGAGGAGAATATCGCTTGTTGACGGAATCTTCACAAGATCACCAAACTTTTGTTGGTTATTTGAAAAACCACAAACACAATTTCTACACGTATGAGACCAAGAATGCTCGTCCATTCAAGGCGGTCCTGAAAGGTCTCTCCAACGACTTGTCGGTGGATGAGATCAAAATCGAACTTAAGGTGTTGCTTGGCTTTGCCCCAAGTAATACCAATGTAGAAAAAATCAAACGGGAATATTTCTCGCTTTGGTTTGACTTCACAATTTTATCTGATTCATTTCAACAGAAATGAAATCAACAATTTGAAATTTTTGAACAAAGTTCAGTTTTTGTTCCATGTGCGGGTAAAGTGGGTGCATTTTAAGAAACATGGCGGTAATGGCCAGAATCTGACCCAGTGCCGGCGTTGCCAGGCATTCGGTCACGGTACTGATCATTGCGCCATGGTTCCAAAATGCATGGTTTGCGGGGATTCTTCTCACGAAAAGGACAATTGTCCCGTGAAAGAAGTCACCCAATTTAAATGTGCAAATTGTGGTGGAAATCACAAATCAAATTTCTGGGATTGCCCCATCAGAAAAAAGGTTTTGGATTCTCGTGCTAAGCATCGGCCGAAATCCAAACCGAAATTTTCTCAAAGTCAGGTTGTACCTGCATCTTTAAATCAAACGTTCGTGCTGTCTCACTCGAACAATGCTAGAAATACCCCTACCGTGGAAAAGTTAGGTAACACTAATGATATTTCTTATGCCAACGTCGTTTCGGGTTCGGGTTCATCCACTAATTTTAAATCCTCTACCAATCTTCCTGAGATTGGGCAGGTACCTCAAATTTCATTTGAAAATTTTTCTGCTGACAACGCTTTGGGATCTTCTGATCTCGGCGATGTTACGTTTGAAAAAATGACTTTTTTGCAAAACTCACTGTTTGGTTTGATTCAAACAATGAGTAATGCTACATCCATGATGGAAGCAATCCAGATTGGATTAAAATTTGCGAATGATGTTGTTCTTACCCTGAAGTTTAATCATGGATCTAAGTAATTCCATCAATATTATGAATTTTAATGGTCGCTCTTTAAAAGCGAAAGAAAATGATTTTTTCAACTGGTGGCTCGGCAGCACTGCCATTTCAGTCGGTTGCAAGCGCGTCGCGGTCCGCGGAAAGTTCGGTTTTTTTCGGTGTTTTTTGGAGTGTTGAAGTCTTATTTTTCATTTTTGATGAAGTTTAGACTTCATACGTGCTGTACATAGCGGAATTTTAGAGAAAACCCCAATATTATTGTGAAATTTCTAGTGTTAAAATCCGAGTGCGCCACCCGGCATTTGTGTTTTTGTTTTATTCTTTTTCTCTTTCCTTGGGATAATCTGTCAGGAGAAGATTCCACTACTTGCCACCAGAGAGCGCGCGCGGTTCTAGAAAGAGATGACCCGGGAGTTGTTTATTTACTTCGATAGCGAGCTTTTGCATCGGAGTTGCCGAATGATTTGTTGATAATCTGTGCAAATGTAGAAAAGTCTGTAGCTGTATTTGCCGGTGTTTATGAGGATTTTCTACACCACGTATCGATGGATCTCCCCGGTGAGTTCGTTCCATGATAATGCTTGTGTGTGTGTGTGTGTGTGTGTGTGTGTGTGTGTGTGTGTGTGTGTGTGTGTGTGTGTGTGTGAGTGTGTGTACGCGAGATGGTTATAGAATACAATAATTGTTTTCTAGTCCCAGTATGTTCGATCGATATGCTTCGGAATGTACCGTATGATTGCACCGCAACCGCAACTGCCAAATTATTTATTTACTAATTCATAGAATAGATTTTTATCCGCGAATTGCATTCAGATAAAGTTCTACTACTCCATCAATAGGATGGATTTTGAAAATAATTTCATAAGTTTGCTATTACGAGTTTTACTACAATCTGTACGTTTTAATCAATTGAATTTTATTATGGGATCTTCTATTTCCACAGCCGGCTGTCTAATATTGGATCCTAAACAAATATGCGCGTCGGGATAAAATTATGAAAACTACACTAACTAAATGTAAACAGTCTCAACAGCAGCATCTTATTGTTGGCTTGAGAATAAATTTTTAATCTGTTAAAATCTGCTAAATTCCGCGAATTCGCTAAACGGGAATTGTCTCAACAGCAGCATCCGATTGCTTGCCTTGAGAATAATAGCCTATCCATTAACCTAATTTATGCCACTGGTCGTATCGCTTGCTTAGGGCGACTCCCAGACCTTTACCTTCCACAACTACCAACTCCACGCGACACTTACGCAGCCCTGTTGTTTAAATTCAATTAAATTTGGTCAAACGGTCAATTTTATTGAGTTCCACAATAGGGTTGGGAAAAAGAGCCTGCGGTTTCGCTACCTTTTTCTAAGTAAGTCAAGCATCAACATTTCCCGTGCTCCTAATCCTTATTCCTGCCCCGGTGAATGGTGGAGATGGGAGCGGCCGGCAATGGATGGCTTTCATGGTGCTGCCTGTCCGGTTCTGGTAGAATTGGTTTTAATTCCCTTTAATCAATTTATAAGCAACCTGGGCTGGACAATCATCACACATACATGACGAAATTCAGTCTGCAACCCGCTAAGATCACCATCTCCATGCGAATGCGAATGCGAATGTGAATGCGAAAGAAAATGATTTTTTCAACTTTTTACGAGTTCATAACGTGCATGTTGCTGTTATAACCGAAACATTTTAAAAAACTGGCACTTGTTTGAAAAGTGATCCAGATTATAAAGTTATAACCAATAACAGAATGAATCGAAATGGCGGTGGAGTTGCAATAGTTATCCACCGTAGTATGACTTTTAGCACGTTACGTGACTTTAAGTTAAAAGTTATTGAAAGTTTGGGCATTGAACTTGAAACTTCATTTGGAAAAATTATGATTGCAGCTGCATATTTGCCTTTCCAATGCACTGGGGAAAATAAAAATTATTTCAAAGGGGATTTGAATAAAATTACTCGGCATAGATCTCGATTTTTGATCATCGGTGATTTTAATGCCAAACACCAATCTTGGAATAATTCAAAAGTAAATTCCAATGGTAAAATTCTATTCAGAGATTGCACTTCTGGTCTTTATTCGGTTTTATACCCGAATGGGCCAACTTGCTTTTCTTCTGTTAGAAATCCATCAACAATTGATTTGATTTTGACAAATCAAAGTCAGTATTGTGGTCCTTTAGTGACTCATGCTGATTTTGATTCTGATCACCTTCCAGTAACTTTTCCACTTTCTCATGAAGCAGTTACCAGACCCAATAGTTCTGTGTTTAATTACCACAAAGCTAATTGGGACAGGTATCAGCATCATATTGAGAATAATTTAAATCATGATTTTGTTTTAGAAACCAAAGCTGATATTGATTCAGCCTTGGAATCTTTAACTAATGCAATTTTGCATGCTAGGAATATTGCTATTCCTAAAGTCCAAGTCAAATTTGATTCTCCCATTATTGATGAGCTCACGCTAGTTAGCATCCAAACCCAGCATCCAAATTTCGAAAACCGCTACCTAGCATCCAAACCCAGCATCCAAATTTCGAAAACCGCTACCTAGCATCCAGATCCAGCATCCAAGTTTAAACTACTTAAAAAAGTTGTTTTCAGTAACTATTTAGCTTAAAACAGTCAAAATAATGAATTCTGAGACGAAAACAACCTTAAAAATTCCATTCAAAAAACTTAAAAAAATAAAAGCCGAAAGTACAATAACCTGGATGCTGGCATGTTTTCTGAACGTAATTCATCCACCAATGTTTCTAAACTCATTTTTGGGGTTCTCTGAACATATTTCAATCAAAACCACGTTGGATGCAACCAATGTTTCTAAACTCATTTTTGGGGTTCTCTGAACATATTTGAATCAAAACCACGTTGGATGCTGGGTTTTTCCAATTTTATAAGGACTTGGAATATTTGATATTTGAATTTCTCCATATTTGGCTAATTTAAAATTTTCAATCTTGGATGCTGGCATGTTTTCTGAACGTAATTCATCAACCAATGTTTCTAAACTCATTTTTGGGGTTCTCTGAACATATTTCAATCAAAATCACGTTGGATGCTGGGTTTTTCCAATTTTATAAGGACTTGGAATATTTGATATTTGAATTTCTCAATATTTGGCTAATTTAAAATTTTCAATCTTGGATGCTGGCATGTTTTCTGAACGTAATTCATCAACCAATGTTTCTTAACTCATTTTTGGGGTTCTCTGAACATATTTCAATCAAAACCACGTTGGATGCTGGGTTTTTCCAATTTTATAAGGACTTGGAATATTTGACATTTGAATTTCTCAATATTTGGCTAATTTAAAATTTTCAATCTTGGATGCTGGCATGTTTGCTGAACGTAATT
>NC_068937.1:75064699-75106570 GCF_016801865.2 Culex pipiens pallens
AAAAAAAAAAATTAGGTAACACTAATGGTATTTCTTATGCCAACGTCGTTTCGGGTTCGGGTTCTTCCACGAATTTTAAATCCTCTACCAATCTTCCTGAAATTGGGCAGGTACTTTTTTGCAAAACTCACTGTTTGGTTTGATTCAAACAATGAGTAATGCTACATCCATGATGGAAGCTATCCAGATTGGATTTAAATTTGCGAATGATGTTGTTCTTACCCTGAAGTTTAATCATGGATCTAAGTAATTCCATCAATATTATGAATTTTAATGCTCGCTCTTTAAAAGCGAAAGAAAATGAATTTTTCAACTTTTTACGAGTTCATAACGTGCATGTTGCTGTTATAACCGAAACATTTTTAAAAACTGGCACTTATTTGAAAAGTGATCCAGATTATAAAGTTATAACCAATAACAGAATGAATCGAAATTGCGGTGGAGTTGCAATAGTTATCCACCGTAGTATGACTTATAGTACGTTACGTGACTTTAAGTTAAAAGTTATTGAAAGTTTGGGCA
The DNA here is from genome assembly GCF_016801865.2 of Culex pipiens pallens. Taxonomy (NCBI): domain Eukaryota; kingdom Metazoa; phylum Arthropoda; class Insecta; order Diptera; family Culicidae; genus Culex; species Culex pipiens. The sequence continues at coordinate 75,065,222 of NC_068937.1, forward strand.
TTGAACTTGAAACTTCTTTTGGGAAAATTATGATTGCAGCTGCATATTTGCCTTTCCAATGCACTGGGGAAAATAAAAATTATTTCAAAGGGGATTTGAATAAACTTACTCGGCATAGATCTCGATTGTTCGGCCCCGCCTAAACATAGAAGCAAGCATCTGAAGGAAACTCGATCTATATTTAGACTTCCAATCCCCTCAGGCAAATCAGGGATCAGCGCGTATTTAATATGAGAAGATAGCATGTTTCAACGCTACCGATCAATTTAAGTTAAAAGTTATTGAAAGTTTGGGCATTGAACTTGAAACTTCTTTTGGGAAAATTATGATTGCAGCTGCATATTTGCCTTTCCAATGCACTGGGGAAAATAAAAATTATTTCAAAGGGGATTTGAATAAACTTACTCGGCATAGATCTCGATTTTTGATCATCGGTGATTTTAATGCCAAACACCAATCTTGGAATAATTCAAAAGTAAATTCCAATGGTAAAATTCTATTCAGAGATTGCACTTCTGGTCTTTATTCGGTTTTATACCCGAATGGGCCAACTTGCTTTTCTTCTGTTAGAAATCCATCAACAATTGATTTGATTTTGACAAATCAAAGTCAGTATTGTGGTCCTTTAGTGACTCATGCTGATTTTGATTCTGATCACCTTCCAGTAACTTTTTCACTTTCTCATGGAGCAGTTACCAGACCCAATAGTTCTGTGTTTAATTACCACAAAGCTAATTGGGACAGGTATCAGCATCATATTGAGAATAATTTAAATCATGATTTTGTTTTAGAAACTAAAGCTGATATTGATTCAGCCTTGGAATCTTTAACTAATGCAATTTTTGATGCTAGGAATATTGCTATTCCTAAAGTCCAAGTCAAATTTGATTCTCCCATTATTGATGACGATCTTCAACTTTTGATTCGTCTGAAAAATGTTCGCCGAAGACAGTATCAACGTTCTCGTGATCCTGCACTGAAGCGAATTCAAAAAGATTTGCAAAAGGTTATTGACCACAGATTCACTCTCCTGCGAAATGAAAAGTTCGCAAGAGATGTCGAACAAATTAAACCTTATTCCAAACCTTTTTGGAAACTTTCAAAGGTTCTTAAGAAACCTCAAAAACCAATCCCTTCTTTAAGAGATGGTGATAATATTCTATTAACTAATGGGGAGAAAGCTCAAAAACTTGCTCAGCAGTTTGAGAGTGCTCATAATTTCAACTTAAATGTTTTGAGTCCTATTGAAGATCAAATTTCAATAGAATTTCAGAATATTGTTGAACAAGAATTTTCATCAGATGAAGTTTTTAATACGGATCTGAATGAAATAAAATCTATTATCAAAAAATTTAAAAATATGAAAGCCCCTGGTGAGGATGGCATTTTTTACATTCTAATTAAAAAATTACCTGAAGCAACTTTAAGTAGCTTGGTCAAAATTTGCAACAAATGTTTTGATTTGGCATATTTTCCCAGTAGTTGGAAAAATGCCAAAGTAGTTCCGATTTTGAAACCGGATAAAAATCCTGCTGAAGCCTCAAGCTATCGGCCCATTAGTTTGCTTTCATCTATTAGTAAATTATTCGAAAGAATAATTCTTAATAGAATGATGACGCACATTAATGAAAATTCAATTTTCGCTGATGAGCAGTTTGGATTTCGCCTTGGGCATTCAACTACTCATCAGTTGTTGAGAGTTTCGAATTTGATTCGAAGCAACAAATCTGAGGGCTATTCTACTGGCGCTGCTCTTCTAGACATAGAAAAAGCATTTGACAGTGTTTGGCATAAAGGTTTGATTGCGAAATTGAAAAGGTTTAATTTTCCGATTTATATCGTGAAAATTATTCAAAATTATTTGACGGATCGTACTCTGCAGGTATGTTATCAGAATAGCAAATCTGATCAACTACCTGTACGTGCCGGCGTCCCTCAAGGAAGCATTTTGGGTCCAATTTTATACAATATTTTTACTTCTGACTTGCCTGATTTGCCCCCAGGATGTCAGAAATCACTTTTTGCTGATGATACAAGCATCTCCGCCAAAGGTTGAAGCCTTCGTGTCATCACAAGAAGATTACAAATAAGCTTGGATATTTTCAATTCTTATTTGAAAGAATGGAAAATTACTCCAAATGCTGCAAAAACTCAACTTATTATTTTCCCTCACAAACCAAGGGCTGATTTTCTTAAACCAAAAAGTCATTTCATTATAAAGATGAATGAGGTAAATTTAAAGTGGGAGGATCAAGTGAAATATCTTGGACTTGCTTTTGACAAAAACCTTACTTACAAGGATCACATTGAAAGTATCCAGGTTAAATGTAACAAATATATTAAATGTTTGTATCCACTTATAAACAGAAATTCTAGACTTTGTCTCAAGAATAAACTGTTAACTTTATAAACAAATTTTCAGACCTGCCATGCTTTATGCTGTGCCGATCTGGACAAGCTGTTGCTTAACCAGGAAGAAAAAACTTCAGAGGATTCAGAACAAAATTCTGAAAATGTTTCTGAAACTTCCTCCCTGGTTCAGCACCAGTGAACTTCATCAATTAGCCGAAGTTGACACTTTGGATGTTATGTCCAATAAGATAATTGATGCATTTCGACAAAAATCATTGCAGTCTTCAGCTGCATTGATCCGCTCTTTATATAGTTTATAAGTTAGTTTTAAGATATCCCTTTCCCTTTTGTACATGTAGGACCTCCTACATTTGAAATCACTGAATAGCGAAAGCTACAATATTTCATGAATAAATGAAAATTGCTAGTATTTAAAATTGAGGTGAAAAGTCATCGATTGTGATTGGACACTCAATATTATTTCAACTGAATGAATGTACATGGAAGAAAAAATCTGAATAAAAATAAATTAAAAAAAAATTAAGCCACGGAGCCGGTATTCCAAATTTCATTGAAATGTGTTCTGAAATTTGTTTTAAAATTATTTGTTTCTTCAATAAATTGAAGAACATGCTTGAAGGCCTTCGATACAATTTTCCCATCACTCATCTTTGACGATTTACTTTGATCATCTTTTTTATTTCTGGGGGTGGTAGGTGTTTTGCTGATTATTTAAATACTTATGAATTTTGAAGGATTTTTTTTGATTTACCCATTTTTTATCTTCATTGTTTTTATTTATTTGGATTGTTTTTGGCCGTAGGATAACTGTCATATGAGCAATTCTCTACCAAAACCGGAAATGGATTTTTTTTAATATTTTTTTTTATTTGGCTCAAACTTTGTGGGGGCCTTCCCTATGACCAAAGAAGCTATTTTGTGTCATTGGTTCACCCATACAAGTCTCCATACAATTTTGACAGCTGTCCATACAAAAATGGTATGTATATATTCAAACAGCTGTAACTTTTGAGTGAATTTTCCGATCAATTTGGTGTCTTCGGCAAAGTTGTAGGTATTGTTGAGGACTATTGAGAAAAAATAGGCACGCGGAAAAAAAATTGCAGATTTTTTAATCAACTTTTTTTTCACTAAAACTCAATTTCCCAAAATACGTATTTTTTGATTTTCGAGATTTTTTTATATGTTTTAGGGGACAAAAATCCGCAACTTTTGAGCCATAGAAAAACATGGTCAAAAGATCTTCCGCCGAGTTATGATTTTTTGAAAAAAATGTGATTTTTGGAAAATCGAAATTTCATGCAAAAACAAGTTTGACGTAATTTTTAAAGGCAAAATTGAATTTGCAATCGAAAACTACTTTACAGATTTTTAGAAAAAAAATATTTTAAATTTTTTTAAATCAAGACTGACATTTTAAAAGGGCAAAAAACATTGGATATTACGCCCATTTGAAATGCTAGTCTTGATTTTAAAAAATTCAAAAAAAAATTTTTTGAAAACATCGGAAAATTTTACGAATGTTTCATGTTTTAACATTGAAAATCGGACCATTAGTTGCTGAGATATCGACTTTAGAAAATGGTGGGTTGTTTTGGTGAGAATTAGAAAACAATTTCTTGTTTCTTTTTCTTAAAGCGGTTCTATCTCAGCAACCAGAGGTCCAATCTTCAATGTCTCTTAGACAACTTTATAGCAAATTTTCTGAACTTTTCAAAAAAAAATATTTTCAGAAGTGGTCACTCATGGTCACTATTTTTAAAAATCGAAAAACTGCAAATATTTCGCTAAAATCAAACTTTCGGTGGCTATATCTTGAAAACGGAGCCCTTTATCAAACAATTTGTAAAGTAGTTTTCAATTGCAAATTCAATTTTGCATTAAAAAATAATGTCAAATTTGTTTTTGCAAAAACAACGTCGAAAAACTTCGCTGCACAAGGCAGCTTATCCGTTGTAGATATACTTCATCATCAGCTCACTAAGAGCTTGGAATTGTTCTGCTTTGTTCCGGCAGGCACGAAAGCGCGTGAGCATCTCTCCAGCAAGAGCGAAAAACTCGGGAAGCGTGAAGAGGTCATCTCCGGTGACGTCTGCTTGTCCCGGTGAAGTACCGCTCCCAGAAGCGGCTACTCTAGCGTACGAACCTCCCCAACCGGGAGGGAACGCTGGGTTGGTCGATGGAACCGCTCCGCCGCCAGCTGCTGCAGCGTTCGAGCTCGAAGTCTTCTGAGGTTGGCGGGACGCTGGCGCTTTCTTCTTCTAGTCCTGCTCGAGGTACTTTTTCCGCGCGACAAAGGCACGGAAATTCGCTGTGTGATTTCCAACACAGTTCGCGCACTTGACGCGCGCTTTGTGCTGCTGGGCGTTTTGCCCCAGCTGGTCTTTCCGCGGAAGATTGCACCTTTCGGTGAAGTGGGTCTCACCGCACTTTACGCACCGGGGTGGGAGATTGCAGTTTCTTGAGCCGTGTCCGAATTTCTGACAGCGGTGGCATTGGGCTGCGTCTGCCGAATTCTTCGTATAGAATCGCCACGTCACAAAGAAGCCGTCCAGTGCTTTGATCCGCCGTAGGTCCTGGATTTTGACGGACCCGCGATTGAAGTACAGGAGGTACAAGGTGTACGTACCTGTCACCGTAGTCGATTTTGAGAGCACATTTATCTCTCGAGGCTTTACCTTGACGCTCGTCAGGTGTTCTTCCAGGTCGGAGATCGGGCGATCCGGATATCCCTGAAGGACGATCTTCACTGGGACCTTCTCTGCAGCACTTCTAAAAATTTTCATCAAACTGGCAACACGATTCTGATTTTGAGTGAAGTGTGAAAGAGAGAGTACCAGAGTAAACAAACTTCTTGCTCACTCTTGCAGTCACACAGTCAGGATTTTTTTTGTACAGAAATTGTTTTTTAATATGTATTTAGGTGTTTTATCATATAAGTTTCTGATATTTTCAGATATTTTTTCCATTTTTCATTTATTATATTATACGTTTTCAGTTTTTACAGAATAATCCATCGTCTCAATGACGGAGAACTTCAAGCAGCCGTCCCCGCGAGTCCCGCTCGGGTGTTGCTTCAGTGGTTGGCCCACAAGAAGTCCGGAATTTGCAAGAGGCAGTGGCACCGAGTTTCAGGACAGATTCAGATGCACTGTCGAAGACTATGACCCGCATGACGTCATCAGCAAAAACGGAGAATGAGCTAGGTTGCTACCCTAAACCGGGAGGGAGTTGTTTTGGTTTACGTGTGACGTGCTTGGCAAATAAATGTAAAAATAAATAAATTCACTTTCATTTAAAATGGAGACATTAGTTTTATAAGCATTTATGTGATGACAAGAAATTTCAATAAAAAGAAGTATATGTCCATTCATATGAAGTACATGGCTCAGGAACAACCACCACATCGGCGACGTCAACTTCATCACTTCTGGAATACCAACATTACAAAAATAATTCAATCGGTAAAGCAGCTGTGTAGGCAAACCAAAAATAGAATTGAGAGTGTGTACGGAAAAGGCGGTGAAGAGGGAGATAGATCTCGAGATAGATACACTTTTGCTCTCGCTTTTTTTTTAAACACCGCAGGGGTGGACAGAAACAGTCGAGGCCAGCACTTAACCAGCCGAGTAAAGTCCAAAAGCGGCCACTATTCAGCACTATAGTAGCTGTTATTGCTGAAGTAAAAACTGTTTAGCTTTTACTCGCAGCTCTGAAAGCGCATTAAGGGCCAAACAGTGACCGGGTTTAAGTGCTGAATGGTTACTTGGGTTGTATGGGTGAACCAATGACGCAAAATAGCTAATTTGGTCATAGGAAAGGCCCCCACAAAATATTAGCCAAATAAAAAAAAAATACAAAAAAATGGTCGAAATCGGCCGATTTCGTAGAGAGTTGCTCATATGATAACTTCCCCTCTTGACGAAATAATTAGACCCGTATTTTTTTGTTTGGCCATTAGGGTGCCCTACGCCGTGTCCGCAAAATGGCCATTTTAGAAAGATGGGAAGTTATTCTGGATGGTTATCCTACGGCCTATGGCCGCCATTTTCATGGCATCCAGGATGACTTACCCAGGATAACTTACCCGATTTACATTTTTTGTTTACACTGAAAGAAAAGCACATAGTAATATCACATGTTTTACACATGAATATGCCCCACTGAAAGAAAGACATATAGCAATATCACATGTTTTACACGTGATTCTGCCCCATACGACGTTTCTTGTGAATGTCATGTGCAAATCACTTGAACAAAATTCATCGCGCGACGCGGTAGATTCAACAACAGATGAGCCATCCCCCTGTAACGCGTAACGCAAGGCCGCAAGGTCTTTTTGCAAATTTTTATGAGTGCCTATATGAAAATTTTGCGTTACGTATCAGAATTTTTCAGAACACACCCCCTCCCCCAATTTTCGTAACATTTCGTAACAGACACCGACACCCCCTCCCCCCCTAACTGCGTTACGTAATAAAAGAACGCTCCCAATATGTAAAGAACTTGAAAAAATGTAATCGCGCGACACTGTGAATCCATGTACAAAACACGTTAATTTTACATGGAAGCTCACATGACCTTGTAATGCTTGGCTCATGAATATGATATGAATTTGTAGTAAAAATCAAATGTTTTTTTCAGTGACTTTCATATGTTTAATTAAAGAGTTTAGTTTTTAGTATTTTTTCAACCCGATTTATTTAGAAAAAAACAGTTAAATTTATCACGCACAAATCTATTTTTTTTATATAGCGCACATAAGCCACTTTCATGCTGCGCCGTATGTTCCCGAGCATGGGTAAATAGCAAGGGAAATGCGTAATAATACCTTTCTCTGGTATCGATACCAAATTTTGGTATTCCTGGACCCTTTAAAATTTGTCTTAAGGATTATGCAATAGCAAAATATGGTATCATACCAATTTAAGGTATTGTTTTAATATTGCACCACATTTTGGTATTCTTTTGGTATTACAGTATTTTATCAAATTCCTCTGAGACTATGGGAAAATTTTGACCAATTTTGACAAAATAATTAATTTTGCGCTAAAATCATGTCTCAAAGCGAATGCTTTCATTGAAAACCGGAAATGTCAACCTTGATTTTAAACATTTTTGATATACCCCCTAAAGAAATTACTTGAAACTGTGGAAAATTTTCTAAGTCAGGATGGCACATTTTGGTATTATTTTGGTATTAAAGTGTTTTATCAAATTCCTCTGAAACTATGGGAAAATTTTGACCAATTTTGACAAAATAATTAATTTTGCGCTAAAATGATGTCTCAAAGCGAATGCTTTTATTGAAAACCAGAAATTTCAAACTTGATTTTAAACATTTTTGATATACCCCCTATAGAAATTACTTGAAACTGTGGAAAAGTCAGGATGGCACATTTTGGTATTATTTTGGTATTGAAAGGTTTCATCAATTTTCTCTGAAACTATGGAAATTTTTTAAAATTTTTGACGGGATAATTAATTTTGCGCTAAAAGGACTTGAAACCCAAAAATGTTAAAGCTGATTTAATTTTTTTTGTGATATACCCACTAATATTTTTTTTCAAAACACGTTGAAATTTCTCTAAGTCGGGATAACCAAATACTTTGAAAAACGATCGAACCATGTTATTCCAAAGGTAAAATAATACCACAAAATAAAACCATTTCAATACCAAGTTGAGGTCTTCTGGATTTTTGAACATTGCTTGAATACCAAAACTTGGTTTTGCCATGGTTTTATTTTTAGGTATTCCCGCGCACTTGGAAAATCAGATTTTGGTATTCCTGTGGTCTTCCACATATCGGCGACCAGAGGAAAGCAGAAGTCGGAAGTGAGAATGAAAACGCGAGAATTTACAGTTAAGACTAACTAACGTTTATTTGTTGTAAAAAACACGACTGATCGAGTTGATCGCAAAACTGGTTCTGAGGACGATCGACGAGTCGTCAAAGAAGGAGAGCTCGTCGTCGTCGTCATCGTGGTTGCCAGAAGGGCCTAGGATGTGCGCAGACTTGATGTGGACAGCGCAGATTTCAACACTCCTCCTCGATGGACAGCAGCAACGCCTACGCCAGCAGCCCGAGCGTTCCGCAGAACTGCCCAAGCTTCAACGGTCCCAGGGGCTTGGTGAAGAGATCGGCTACCATCCGGTCCGTCGGACAGTACTCCAACGCAATCTGCTTCGTGACGCACAGTTCCAGCACGAATTTCTGTCTGGTGTCGATATGCTTCGATCTCCTGCTGGCCCGCTCCGTCTTCACGAACGCTAGACAACCTTGATTGTCCTCCTTCATCAGCGTGGGAGTCTGTTGTTGTTCGCCGAAGTCTCGCAGCAGTTGTCGCAACCAGATCGCTTCCTGGCAGGCCTCGCTGAGGGCGACATACTCTGCCTCCATGGACGACAGCGTGACGCACGATTGCTGACGGCTTGCCCACGAGATTGCTCCTCCTCCAAAGGTGAAAACAAAGCCGGACGTTGAGCGTCTGTTTCCTGGATCGCCAGCCCAGTCTGCATCCGAGTGCCCAACTAGTGCTTCCCCAGGCTCGCCGCCCAGTCGAAGATAGTACTCCCTCGTCGCTTTTAGATACCGGAGCACACGTTTTGCCGCGGTCCAGTCGGCTTCATTGGGCGCGCTGAACTTGCGCCCAAGAATTGCCGCACCGACCGCAACGTCCGGTCTAGCAGTACAGGCGATGTACATCAGTCCACCTACCAAGCTCCGGTACTTCGTCTGGTCTCCAAAGGGCGTACTCGGTTCTTCGGCTTTGAGGTACCCGGGGTCCATGGGTGACTTCGTGGTTTTCGCTTGCTCCATCCCAAACTTCGTGAGCAATTTGTCAATGTGGTTCTTCACCCGTACCTTGTAGCACCCGTCGTCGCGTTTCACCTCCATGCCCAGGAAGTGCTTGGCACTCCCCAAGTTGGTCAGCTCGAACTCTCTCTGTAGGCACCGGAAGATCCGGTCGATGTCAGCCTCCCGCGTCGAGCCAACGAGCAAGTCGTCGACGTAAACAAGCAGCAACACAGTTGTTCCGCCTTGCTGCATCCGGTACAAACATGGATCTGCGTCCGCGGCCTTGAACCCCTGCTTCGTCAGCACTTCGTTGAGTTTCCGGTTCCAGCACCGAGCGGATTGGCGCAAACCGTAAATGCTGCGCTGAAGTCTGTACACGAGCTCCTCCTTTCCCAGCGCTGTACGGCCGGGAAGTGCTGCCAACTCCTGCATCGCCTTCCGCCACTCGGGTTTCTTCATGGCTTCCTTGTAGTTCTCCGGCTCTTCGACCGCACACGATGCCACGCCGACCTCGTACTCGTCCAGATGTTTCGGCAGCTGGATGGACCGCTTCGGTCGACCGCCGCCGGCGCCGTCCGCGCCCCCGGTTGGTGCCGGGTAATCCTCGGGATCTTCTTCAGGAACTGCGTCTTGAAGATCACTCACTGTTTCGTCCCCTTCATTTTCTTCTTGAGGCTCTTCTTCCAGCTTTTCCCCACACGGCAGCAACTCGATCTCCTCCTCAGCAGCTGGCGTTTCCGCGGCAGGTCGTTCCGCGGGCGGCCCCACGGTTGGTTCTTCCTCTGCAGGCGGCACCGCGGCTGTTTCCCCCACGGCAGGCGGCCCCGCGGCTGGCAACTCCACTTGAGAACTCCTGTTGCTCAACTCGATGAACTTGGCGTCGCACTTTCTCAATTCTTTGCTGTCGAATCCGTTACCTCCGTCCAAACGGTTGATCTGCATCTTCCGGCAGGTCCGGTTCTCCGTCCACCGCACCTTGATCCTGTCCACGGCCTCCGATGTGCATCGACTGACGTCGTCGATGAGGTGCATGACGTAACGCTTGACAGTTTGTGTTGACATTTGTATCGGGCCGCACAAGTCTGTACGCACGATGTCCAAAATCTGCGTCGAATTTCTTTCGGTCACTGGCGAGAAGGGGGCTTTGACAGATTTCCCCTCCAGACAACATTCGCAAACGAACCGATTGCCACAGTCACGCACTTTCATCCCGGTGGCCAGTTGTTCATTGTTGATACGTTCGGCAGCTACCAAGTCACGGTGGCCCAGCCGCCGGTGCCATAGGTGTTGGCAACTCTCCGTGTGCTGCCGTGCGGATGCTTCTGCCAGGCACAGGAAGTACATCCCGCCGCGACGATCTCCGGTTGCCTCCACACGCCCGCTGGGGTCCGAAATCTGGCAGCCGACGTCGTCAAAGAACACTTTGAGGCCGTTGTGCGCCAGCTTGGACACGGATATCAAGTTCGTTGACAAGCCGGGCACAAACTTAACCTCTTTCACCTCTATTTTCACCACATCTTCTTCACCGTCTAGGCCAAACAACACAACACTGCCTTCACCTAGAATTTGCGTCTTCTTCCCGTCGGCGAGCGTGATCCAGCCGCCGGCAAACTCTCGGAGAGAGGTGAAAATCGACCGATCGCTCGTCATGTGTGCACTCGCGCCGCTATCGATCACCCAGCCAGCCCTTTCGTCACCGGGGTCACCGGCCGTGAACGCGACCGCTTTTGCGTCACTGTGAGCCGCCTTGGCTCTGCCGTGTTCTTCTTTCTTCGCTGGCGTGACACTTCTTCTTCTGCCCAATCGACAATTGCGCATCAAATGTCCGGACTTCTTGCACTGGTAGCACACTTTTTCACACTGCTCGGCCGACCGCATGGCCTTTTCCACTTTCAGCTCACCGCCGCCATCGCGCTCCTGCCGACGATGGTACTCGTCCGACAGCTTGGACTTGACCGTGTCCAGCGTCAGGTCCTTGTCCGACTGCAGGTCCAGCGCCGCTACCAGGTGGTCAAACGATGACGGCAGACTGCGGAGCAGCATGCACACCCGGACATCGCTGGCCAGGTCCATGCCGGCCTCTTGCAAACGATCGAACAAATCGTCCAACTCCAACACGTGCTGTTCGAGGTCACCGCGTTCGGTGAGATTCGTCGAACATAACCTCTTCAAAAGGCTTACTCGAAACGACCGAGTCGTTTTCAGGTGGTACGCTTTCAGCTTGTCGTACACTTCCTTCGCGTGGGTGCTGCCCTTCACGATCGGGAACTGGTTGTCCTCAATTAACAGCAGGATCGTTGACCGCGCCTTCCGGTCCTGTGCGACCCACTCCGGCTTCCGGGCGTCCCCGACCGGGATGGCGTCCGTCACGACGGACCACATGTCTTCGCGGGAAAGCAGCGCTTCGATCCGGATGTTCCAGGTTTGCCAGTTCCGGCCATTCAGCTTCTGGATGGCGAACTTTTCCGCCATTTTGTTCACTTCCGGTATGGAACACAAAGGCACAGACAAACAATAGTATCTTAAAAAAAACTTTTTTCCACCGCGGGAACAAAGAAAACCACGCGGTTTTTCTTTTTAACAACCGAACCTTCTATTCCGACTCTGCTGGGCCCATAACCTATCGGCGACCAGAGGAAAAACAGAAGTCGGAAGTGAGAAGGAAAACGCGAGAATTTACAGTTAAGACTAACTAACGTTTATTTGTTGTAAAAAACACGACTGATCAAGTTGATCGCAAAACTGGTTCTGAGGACGATCGACGAGTCGTCAAAGAAGGAGAGCTCGTCGTCGTCGTCATCGTGGTTGCCAGGATGTGCGCAGACTTGATGTGGACAGCGCAGATTTCCACACCACATACATGATTTTGGTATGATTTCATGGTATTTTACCATCTATTACTGGGCAACCAAGAGCACATTTCGGTCGCTGGTATTTGCACAAGAAACACCAAAATTTGGTATTTTCATACCATTTTTAGTGCAACAGTTGCAGTTAGTGAAAAAACGGAAATGATCCATATGCAACAGCCAAATCTACTCACATGATGATTCCATGTTGTTCTTAGTGATATTCTTCATCACATCGAATGCATTTGTCATTGACGGCCTGTGCTTGAAGTTCTTGAAGATTCTAAAAAATAACAAGATTGAAAAATAAGTGTTATTAAAATGAAACTGGATTGAAATTCATTAAAATTCAATAATCTGTCGATTTACTCGTTTTTTGAAGTATTTGGTTATCCCAACTTAGAGAAATTTCAACGTTTTTTTTTAAATCTTAGTGGGTATATAAAAAAAATTGAAAATCAGCTTTAATATTTTTGGGTTTCAAGTAATTTTAGCGCAAAATTATTTATCTCATCAAAATTTATAAAAAAAATTCCCATAGTTTCAGAGGAATTTGATGAAACCTTTAAATACCAAAATAATACCAAAATGTGGCATCCTGACTTGAATTTTTTTCCACAATTTCAAGTCATTTCTTTAGGGGGTATATCAAAAATGTTTAAAATCAAGTTTGAAATTTCCGGTTTTCAATGAGGGCATTCGCTTTGAGACATCAATTTAGCGCAAAATTAATTATTTTGTCAAAATTGGTCAACATTTTCTCATAGTTTTAGAGGAATTTGATAAAACACTGTAATACCAAAATGTGTCATCCTGACTTAGAAAATTTTCCACAATTTCAAGTCATTTCTTTAGGGAATATATCAAAAATGTTTAAAATCAAATTTGCAATTTCCGGTTTTCAATGAAAACATCCGCTTTGAGACATCATTTTAGCGTAAAATTAATTATTTTGTCAAAATTGGTCAAAATTTTCTCATAGTTTCAGAGGAATTTGATAAAACACTGTAATACCAAAAGAATACCAAAATGTGGTGTTCGACCATTGACAAATTCTGCAATTTTGCAATATCAAAACAATACCTTAAATTGGTATTGTGGCATCGGCGCACCCCTTGACGGCCTCACCAACACAACCGCACGGATGCGCGAGCTGTCAGGACAAGAAGTGTCGCAGCGACGAACCGTTACACACGTCGCGATAATCGCTCTCGGATTAATAATAAAATTAGTTTAACTAAAACCGCTTAAGTAATCGTTTATTCCGTCCGACCGATAAAGATCTCCACAAAGGTGACCCCAAGCGCGAATTTCGTGGAGAATCGCGTATTTTTGGTGTTTTTCCAAACATTTGTTCGACACCAAAACCGCTTCCCGGCGCCATATTGTTTTTACGCTCTGGAAACGAACAAGATGGCCACCAACCCGGATGCAGATGCTTTTTTCGACGCGGAAGAGAACCACGCGGCAGTGGCATCCGTTTCGGTCAAGCTACCGGAATTTTGGCGAAGCGATCCAGCAATGTGGTTTGCTCAAGCCGAGGCCCAGTTCGCTCTGGCTAGGGTGACCACGGACGGCACCAAGTACAACCACATTATTGCCAAAGTGGATCAAACCGTCTTGCGCCATGTCTCGGACATCGTGGCGGACCCTCCGGTAAACGGCAAATACGACGCCATCAAGGCCAGACTCTTGAGCCGCTTCGAAATGTCCGCGCAAGAGAAGCTGGAAAAGCTGTTGAACGCGTGCGATTTGGGCGACATGAAACCAACGCACCTGCTGCTTGCCAAGATGCAAGACCTGGCATCGGGGCTCAAGGTGGACGAAAACCTCATGAAGATGCTGTTCCTGAACCGGCTGCCGCCGAACATTCGACCGATCCTGTCTATCCACGACGGTACACTCGCCAAGTTAACCGAGATGGGGGACAAAATGGTTGACTCCGGCCACTCCCACGTTGCGGCCACGCAGGCTGCTGCTCCCAACAGTGACAACATCAGCGAGCAGCTGGCGTACCTAAAAGCCGAGATCCGGAAGCTCAAGACGTCCAGCGGCAGCCGGAGCCGATCGACCTCGCGCGCCCGTTCCACCAGCGAGGAACGAACCCGCGACCTGTGCTGGTACCACTTTAAGTACGGCGACCGAGCCCGGCAATGCCGCGAACCGTGCAAGTTTTCCGGTTCAAAAAACTAAGTGGCCGCCCGTCTCTTGCGGGAGAGGTGGGCGCAGCACAGGGAAGCCGCCGACTCACAATACTGGACCGAACGAACCAAATACGCTTCTTGATCGACACAGGCTCGGACGTATCGATCATTCCCGCCACCGCCAAGGAAAAGACCCAGCAACCGATCCCGTTTCTGCTCCACGCTGCAAACAACACCAACATTCGAACGTTTGCCACCAAATTTTGGCATACCAATTTGGGCTTGCGTCGGAATTTTTCGTGGAACTTTCTAGTTGCCGACGTTGGTGTGGCAATCATCGGAGCGGACATCCTCTCGTTCTTCGGGCTGGTGGTTGATCTTAAAAATCGGCACCTCATCGATTCGACAACGAACCTCAAGGCTTTGGGGGGCATTGAGTGCTCGCCTTTGTGCGGAGTGACAACAATCAACTCGGACCACACGTTCAAAGAGCTTCTTGCCGAGTTTCAGGCGATCACCCGACCATCGACACTGCGAGCGGACATCCGGCATGATGTCCAACACCACATCGTGACCAAAGGCCCGCCAGCTGCAAGCAAGGCAAGAAGGTTAGCTCCGGACAAGCTCGAAGCGGCGAAGCGGGAGTTTCAACTAATGATGGAGCTTGGGATTTGCCGTCGATCGAGTAGCTGCTGGGCGAGTCCGTTGCACTGCGTTCCCAAAAAGAACGGACAACTCCGATTCGTAGGGGACTATCGCCGCCTGAACCACGTCACCGTCCCCGACAAGTATCCTGTTCCACACATCCACGACCTCCTGAACTCGTTCCATGGTAAGTGCATCTTCACTGCTATCGATTTAGAAAGAGCTTACCATCAGATCCCGGTGCACGAAGAGGGCGTCGCCAAGACGGCCGTGATCACCCCGTTTGGCTTATTTGAGTTTACGAGGATGCAATTTGGGCTGTGCAACGCTGGACAAACCTTCCAGAGATTCATGCACAAACTATTCGGAGACCTCGAATTTGTGGTGATTTTTATGGACGACATTTGTATCGCTTCGTCGTCCCCCGAGGAGCACCGTAGCCACGTTCGAACTGTGTTTGAACGGCTCCAAGCAAATGGGCTGGTCATCAACCTACCGAAATGTAAGTTCGCCCAGCGTGAGGTCGAGTTTCTCGGCTACGTCATTGGAAAAGACGGCGTGCGGCCGCTCCCCAGTCGCGTCGAAGCAGTTCTCAACTACCAGCGCCCAAACACCGTTCGGGAGCTGCGAAGGTTCTTGGCACTCGTGAACGGGTACAAACGTTTCGTACGGCAAGCCACGGATATGCAAGCAGCGCTACGGGAACTGATCAGTGGGAACAAGAAGAACGACACAACGCCCGTTGCCTGGAACGAGCAGTTGGAACGGGCATTCGACGATTGCAAAACGGCCTTAGCTGAAGCAGCACTCCTCTACTATCCAGACTCTTCCAAGCCGTTGGGACTGATGGTGGACGCCTCGAACACGGCCGCCGGAGCAGTGTTACAGCAATTCTCAGAGGGGTCCTGGCAGCCTCTAGGATTCTTCTCGGAGAAGTTCAACCACGCTCAACGGAACTACTCAACCTTCGGCCGGGAGTTGCTGGCGATGAAAATGGCGGTCAGGTACTTCAGGCATTTGCTGGAAGGGCGAACGTTCGTAATTTACACGGATCACAACCCACTAACACACGCTTTCACATCAAACCCTCCAAGTCGCCTTGCCCACGAAGACCGTGCCTTACAGTACATCTCGCAGTTCACGACCGACGTTCGTCACATAAGCGGCAGAAAGAACGTGGTGGCGGACGCGCTTTCGAGAGTAGATGCTATAAACCTGCCAACCCCAATCAACTACGAAGTCGTTGCTGCCGATCAGGAGAGCGACGAAGAACTACAGATGCTGCTCAAATCGAAATCCACTTCAATGCGACTGGAAAAGAAGTTGGTTGGGAAGAGCTCCCGCGCGCTGTATTGCGACACGTCCCTGATGAACTCAGTGCGGCCGTACATACCCAAAACACACCGCCGTGCTATCCTGGAACAACTGCACGGAATTTCGCACCTGGGGGTACGGGCTACACAGAAGTTGATTGCTTCCCGATTTGTGTGGCCGAGCATGAAGAAAGAAATCGCCAAGTTCGTCAAAAGCTGCGTCTCGTGTCAGAGTTCGAAAATCCATCGTCACACGGTGGCACCTCTGGGCTCGTTCGATCTACCGAAGTGCCGTTTCAGTCACATACACATTGACTTCGTCGGACCGCTTCCACCCTCTAACGGCTGCACCTATCTTCTCACAGTTGTAGATCGTTTCACGCGCTGGCCGAGGCGATACCCCTAGAGGACATGACAGCGCTTTGGTTGCCCGGAAACGATCTCGTCGGACCAAGGCCGCCAATTCGAGTCGGAGCTGTTCGGCGAGCTGGCCGCCATCCTCGGATCTTCGCACACCCGAACTACCGCTTACCACCCGCAAGCCAATGGCTTAGTCGAGCGCTTCCACCGTAAACTTAAGGAAGCCCTGAAGTGCGGTGATCCAGCAACCTGGTGGTTCAGGCTGCCACTGATACTGCTAGGCCTGCGGACGGCGATCAAGGAGGACATGCAGTGTTCACCGGCCGACCTGGTGTACGGCCAAGCGTTGCGAGTTCCGGGAGAATTTTTCGACGCAGCCCATAACGACGTGAATCGTACAGATTTTGCCAAGGACCTGCACAAATTTTTCGACGGCATACGACCAACGAAGACGCAGCATCACGCCAAGGAAAAAGTTTTCGTCAGCAAGCGCCTCACGGACTGCACGCACGTGTTCGTACGATTCGACGCTGTCAAGAAACCTCTTCAGAGACCGTATGATGGCCCTTACGCCGTGCTGCAGAAACACGACAAGTTTATGGACGTCGACGTCAAGGGTAAGAGTCAAAGCATCTCAATCGACCGTCTGAAACCCGCGTACGTCGCAGACAACACGGACGAAGAATACCAGCAGACACCAAAAACTCTAGTTACACCATCCGGTCATCGTGTGCGATTCCTGGTGTAACTGGGGGGGCACCTGTGGCATCGGCGCACCCCTTGACGGCCTCACCAACACAACCGCAAGGACGCACGAGCTGTCAGGACAAGAAGTGTCGCAGCGACGAACCGTTACACACGTCGCGATAATCGCTCTCGGATTAATAATAAAATTAGTTTAACTAAAACCGCTTAAGTAATCGTTTATTCCGTCCGACCGATAAAGATCTCCACAGTATGATAGCACATTTTGCTCTTGCATAATCCTTAAGACAAATTTTAAAGGGTCCATGAATACCAAAATTTGGTATTGATCCCAGAGAAAGGTATTATTACGCATTTCCCTTGTTATTTACCCATGCTCGGGTTTGAGCAATACCGTGTCCACGCGATCCGTATATCTTGATGGTTTTCCCATGGCGGACTCCGGGAAGCACCGCTTGCAATCATTGGCCGGAGTAGAGCTGTTGTCGCCGACCGCCGAATCATAGCGAATGTTCCGGTGAGCTTTCGGATCATTGGGTCGGATGAGCGGATTCTGAAGCAGACCTTGAGCTGGAATTTGATTCCTGTAAAAAAATAGACGAAATATGATCTTTTTTTTTTTAATTTTATGAAACTTTACTGGTCCGTTTTTGTTTATACTTACTGCTCCGTTGATTTTGCACTTCTCAGAGCTTTTTATAAACAAATATTTAAAAAACGCAGACTTTTTTAAGCCGACAAGTAAAAACAACCATCTTCGTCCGTGGCCATCATACTTCTGGAAAAAATTTTGCCACATACTTAAACATTTGGAACTAACGTGATTTTCACGTTGAAACCAATGGATAAGTCCAATGGGGCAAATCTAAGTGCTTTTATTATGAAACTCACGTGAAATCCACTCGAAACAAACGTGAAGGGTTTTTCGCAATCAATCAGCTGGCTTCAAATGATTTTCAAATCCAATTGACATGTGAAACACGCGCAGGTCAAAGGAAAAGCACAGACAAACAGACGTGAATCCTAGTTGATTTTTTCAAAAAATCCATCGTCCCCACAAGAAAATTCAAAATTGGGCTGCACACTAGCGCGATCTGCAGTCCTGTTGCGGAAACCTCATCGTTTCAATAATAGTGGAATGTACCCTCTTCCCCTTATCCGATTAAGCGTGTACAAAAGAAAAATGACGTTTGTATGTTGTTTATGCAATTAAACCGAGGGGCAGGACACAGTTAATCAATCATGTTTACACTAATTAATTAGCGCTGATTTTCGTCAACTAGCTAATTGATTAGCGCTGATTTGACATTCCATTCCCATCTCATGTTGAGTTATCTTGGCGTTGAGAAAAGTCATTTTGACAGCTTAAAAATGTCTCTATCTTTGATCTGAACCGCAGGAAAACACTAAACTTTAAAAGTAATCTGTTGTGCGGTTTTATTCGGTGCAGGCAGGTTCCAGGCACAGCCGGAGCATGGATTTCGGCGTGACCTCAACCAGTAGCAAATTCTCGTTGGAGGCCTGCTGAATCCGGCCAACTTGGTGCTGCAGAAGAAGGAGACCAATGATAAGAAGCTGTCGGCGAAAGGTCGGAAGATTTTGGCCAAACGAGAGCAGGAGGAGCTCGGATAGATGCAGCAGGCCTGCCAGATGCGGAAGCTGGACGACGCGATCGACAGGCAGGACATGTCCCATGATGTTGTAGGGACCAAAAAAGCTGACCTAGGTCAAACAGATCAAGTGTGCAACATCTACTACCGCGGCCAAACTCCCGCCTGTCTCTCTTCCACAAGCGATCCCTTGTTCAAGAAGGGCTTGATTGACGGGGTAATGAGGACTCCGGCTCCGAAATGGACGCCTTTTTCGACGTCGGAATACCGACATGTTTGGCATTCTCCCAGCCACCGATGTCGGTTTGTCTTTCGCGTCTCATCATCCTGAATGACGAGTTTCAAGTTCTACTGCTGCAGTTTTGTTCCGGTGACAACATACTTTTTGCCCTCGCCCTTGATCAAAAGGCCGGCGGATGTACCGCAGCGTGGTGCTGGTGTGGTGGAGGTGACATCGTCTGCAAGGTCATCGTTTGCGTTTCGATGGATTTTTTCTAGAAATCGTCCAAGCGTTGTCGCGTCGGATGAAAGCGGATCTGCACGTAGATCATGGGTTACGGTCGAGCTGAGGTACAAGATGGTCTTTTCTGTGAAGGTTTGGTGGAGAAGATTCCGCGGGTGTGATGGTTGTCGTAGAAGTGAATGTGGGATCACATGACACAGTAGCATGACATCGGGCTCCACGTCCCAATAATGCCTTTTGCATGAGAACATTTTTCTTGTTTTTTTTTCAAATTTAGATTAATTCCTATTTAGTAAAACATTAAACAAATTTCCAACCCTTAGTTGGGGTTTTGCTTGATCAGCGCTTCATACAGCCTCCTCGCTGGTCTTGACCCGCAGCAACACCGACGTCGGCGGTGGTTTCATCTCCGGAATGCACACCATCGTGACGTTGTTCTTGCCAATCCCCTGCACCGGCACCGCCTTGTTAAGAATGATGTTAAGCAAAATCTGGCCGATGCTGGTGTCAGCCCGCACCAGGGTCCACCTTTTGGATGTGCAGCGTTCCGATGCCACGGTCCGAGTAGTTGCCGTCGGCTTTGACGAACAGTTTGCACCGCTTAGAGAAGATGCTGTCCTTGTCCATGACCGGCGTGAACTCTACCTTGGACGGTTCGTCCACGTCGTCATTGGCGGTGGCCTTTTCGTCCGGCTTACTGTCTTCGGTGGGTTTGCCCACGTTGGGGAAGCTGAGGACGGTTCCGGTCGAGGAACTTGTCGATCCAATCCCGAAGCTGAATGGTTTGGCTGCAGCTGGAGTCGGTGCCACGGTCGTGTTTGTCGTCGTCGCTGGTGCGTCGCCTTTGTGGCCGTTGATTCCTTTGTGTCCACCTTGCTGCTATACTCTCCTTGGCCTCGATCTCATCCAGATACTTTTCGTGATTTTGAAGATCGGCGTCAACTTGCACACCGGATTCCCTTGACCTTCTCCGAAATCCAAGTGGCCACGCCCAGGTTGAACGCCTTCACGTTGGCAGCAAACTCCTCATCCCCGGTGCCCTTGCGGGTGGAGCCTGTGTGTCCTCCTTCGGAGGGCTTCCAACCCCGAAAAAGACCTGCTTGCTCGGGTTGGTCGTGACAAAGATGCTGGCTCCAAGCGCGGACATCGTGGCCACAGCGAAAGCGAAAATGGACTGGCTCCTTCCTCGGCCGGTTTCAACGCCTGTGTCTACGTCACCCCAGCAAATCCCTTGAACGCACCAAACACCGACGACGATACACCGCTGCCCGCGGAATCTGTACTGGCGACTCCGTTTTTATGATGCTTTTTTTCAGCTCGGGTCCTCCTCCCCCTCCTCGTTCCAGTTCCTGACGGGGCAAGTATCCCCTGATTTCACGAAGCCGTGACTGCGGTCGGCCGGAAGGGCCGGAAGAAGACCACACGTAGACTTCGTTCCGAACCAGGTTGGCCACTTAAATTTCCAAACGTTTACTTTACGTTTGTTTTGTTTTGATGTTTTGACGTTTGTCCGTCAGCCCAAGATAAAATTTGAAGGGTAGGAATACGCTAATTGATTAGCGATAATCCTAATCAACTAATCGTAAATTCTAATTAACTAAACGATTATTTTTAATCAATTAGGGCTTGTGTCTCACCCCTCGAATTAAACATTGTTATGTTCGAGGGTAAGTTTTTTTTGAATCAGACAAATTATCGGGAAAAATGCTGCCAAAGTTCCACGCGATGGCGTCAAAGAATGCAAATTAAACAGTTGCTGCACCAGAAACATTGCATTGTGGTATCCTCTTTCGTACGGCGTTCCGCAGCAGATTCCACTCCGCGGTCCGGAACAGACATGAACCATCATTTGTACAGGGTGACAAAGGCAGGTCAAAAGGCCTTGGCTAAAGTGAACAAGGAGGAGCTAGGAAAGAATACTTTTGTGTTTATTTTAAACGGAGCATGAGCAGCATGAGTATGAGCATGAGCATGAGCATGAGCATGGTTGACTGCCAATGAGCTGCTACTCCGTTATTGACAGATCAGCTGAAGTTACACAATGAACCAACAGATGAGTAGTGGGAGCTAATCATCCTCACTGTATAACCCCTGAAGATCTCTGCTTTAAGTCAATACCGGCGCCCCCCCCAAGGAGATGCAGTTCAACAAAGGTAGGAATGTTAGTCCGATAGTTGAAGTCGCAGACTCATCAGACACAGAGTTTGTCGCTCTATACCTGTTGACACCGCATGAGACCGTTGAATCCACAGCATCTCCCTCAAGCATCACGGGAAGTGGGGGAATTGTGTTAGTAGGGGAAGAAAAGGGAAGGTCAGGATTCATCTTGGTAGATGATATGACCAGAATGTGAACCATAATCGTTGCCTTCTGAGCTACGACGCTATGAGAAGGACCTATCATTCGCGTATTTTTTTTTACTTCTTACCGCCGGCGTGCCATCCGAGCAACGATGCTTTGGGATGGGCTTTCAAAACGAAATTAAATTTGAATTAACGCATTATTCGGTGACGTACAATTTAAAATAGATCCGGATTCATTATTGGTAGATGATATGACCAGAAAGTGAAACATAATAGTTGCCTTCCGAGCTTCGACGCTATGAGAAGGACTTTCAAAAAAAAATTAAATTTTTAGCAACGTATTATTCGTTATCATGTAAACCTCAAATAGTGCTGATACACCGAACTGTTTTAACCGATTTAATGAAATTCTTCGCGCATGACTTCTTTGCAACAAACTTCACCACGAATTCTTGATCGGACTGCGAACAACCGGCTCAACAACAGAAAGTCAATATAAACACGACGACGCGACGCCAGAAACTTCTAGCACTTTCTCGCGGATTCTCGCGCGTCGACTCTCCGGCCGATCTCCCCCGCGAACACCACACGACTGAGGGCCAAACACCCAAGGCCACGACGCGACACAATTTTCAATGAATTCCAGAAAGTTCTTCTAGCACTTTCTCGCGGATTCTCGCGCGTCGACTCTCCGACCGATCTGCCCCGCGAACACCACACGACTGAGGGCCAAACACCCAAGGCCACGACGCGACACAATTTTCAATGAATTCCAGAAACTTCTTCCAGAAACTTCTTCTAGCACTTTCTCGCGGATTCTCGCGCGTCGACTCTCCGACCGATCTCCCCCCGCGAACACCACACGACTGAGGGCCAAACACCCAAGGCCACGACGTGACACAATTTTCAATGAATTCCAGAAACTTCTTTCAGAAACTTCTTCTAGCACTTTCTCGCGGATTCTCGTGCGTCGACTCTCCGACCGATCTGCCCCGCGAACACCACACGACTGAGGGCCAAACACCCAAGGCCACGACGCGACACAATTTTCAATGAATTCCAGAAACTTCTTCTAGCACTTTCTCGCGGATTCTCGCGCGTCGACTCTCCGACCGATCTGCCCCGCGAACACCACACGACTGAGGGCCAAACACCCAAGGCCACGGCGCGACACAATTTTCAATGAATTCCAGAAACTTCTTTCAGAAACAGAAACGCGAACACCACACGACTCCTTTTGTGTTTATTTTAAACGGAGTGGCGAAATTAACGGAAATCTCAATAGAAATATTTTGCTTTCGCAGTTGATGATGCAAAAAACAACAACGTGGATTCAAAAATCTCCCAAAATAACAGTTCTTTTAGTTTATCAAAAACTCCTGTATCATTTCATAGCAAATTTGAATCAAATTTGATCAAAACGATGTTCTTATGCAATTTTTCCTTTGATTTTCACAAAACCTCGTGCTTTTTGTTCTGCTGCAACAGCAATCAAGCGGCATAAACAGAAATATCCCGCGCTCACACACACAACCAATCAATTCAAGAAACGTCAAAGTGTACGGTGGCGACATCATTCTTGATCGTGTCTCGTTGCGGTACTATGGCATCCATGTTTTTTGCTTGTTTGAATTTGAATTGACCGTTTTGGTTGGCGATGGAATAGAAAAGAGTTTCACGTCTGTTTGTCTGTGGGAAAAGCATGTGAATTTATTGTGTTGGATTTTGGAGCAACTCACGTGAAAAAGCATTTGATTTTGCTATGTTGGTTTCTTTCAGTGTACGTATCGAGGTGAGACAGCTAGAATCAAGCAAAGATACCATATAACCATGTAACGCCTCTAGGTTATTTTTGTTACTAAAGAATTTGATATTTTGGTCTTTTTTAATTAAAAAAAAACAGCTGACGAAAGAAGACGTGGTATGAGGAACAGAGACGACCCTAGACGCCACACGTTAGATGGTAACATGCTGCTTTATCAAAAGCAAGGTGGTCTCTCCACTCTGCAGCGTTCTTTGGATTTGGAGGTAAGTCGTTTATTTTATGTTTTTCTCATTAAATAGTTTTCAGAATTAAAAATGGTTTAGGTGGTTATGTTACACATTACCAGTATGACAATGAACTTTGCACAAAGCTCTCGAAATAACATCTTTTTGCCTTCCTCACCTCACTGAGGCAAGGCTATAAAATCACTCAAAAATTTTAAATAAGCCTTCTAGATATACCTTTACGTATACATATCGGCTCAGAATCAAATTCTGAGCAAATGTCTGTGCGTGTGGATGGACGTAGAATTTTTTTTTCTCACTCATTTTTCTCGGAACTGGCCCGACCGATTTTGTCCGGATCTATGTTTTTGGATTCGCCTTCAGGTCCTTTATGTCTTTTTTTGATTTCATCCGGTTTGGTGCAGTACTTTCAAAGTTTTGTTCGAAAAACTGTTTTGGTTGATACAAAAAAGGGTCATTATTTACATAATTTGAAAGCTCCGGCGGATAGCTGTCTGAACTTTCCGCTCAGTGCACGCACACAAACACTGCAGTGCTTTCAAATGAATCATTAAATTCATCATAGATGGAAGCACTCAGATGTATAGTGTCTTTACTAATGGTACGTTCGTTTGAACAGTCAGTGCGGCACTGAGTGCCACACTCGTCGGTGCCAGTTTTGGTTCAAACGAACATTCTTTTTCAGTGTGCATGAAACTCGCATGAAACTGAAGAAATATCGAGTGCGGCACTAGAGTTTCAGTTCCAAGATGGCGGCGAAACTCGTGCGGAACTAGCGCGAGTTTCTTCAAACAAACACTTTGACAGCTCTGAGTGCGGCACTCAGTCGGGAACTAGCCCTCAAACGAACGTACCATAAGTAAGCGTTAGCAAAAGCTATCGTATTGTGTGGTTGCAAGGCTTTCAGGAGGAAGGCAGCAACCGCCTTCTGGTGGATTAAGTAACGTTTTTTTAAATGAAATTATAAATTGTTAGAACTGTCAAACTGCTTATGACCCCTTTAATACACGGCTAGGTCACGACTGTCATCCACATATAAAGCGAGTAAAGTCAAAATCGAACCAAGTTTTTGGCGCGTGGCTTTTGAAAATGTCGTATGCTCATCGGACATAAATTACAAAAATAAAAACTTTTTTTTAGTTATTTTCTTTTTTACAATTAATCTTAGGGGACAACTAGGAGAACAACATTTTATTCCGTCAAGCATCAATTGTTAGCATATCAGCACTGTGGTGTTATTATTATTATTATTATTCGTTTATTTATTAATGTAATATAAGGCACGTGCATTTTAATTCATTACATTGTGGCGGGACTTCACTTACTGAAGGAGTAATTCAATGTCACTTAACTTAAATAAATTAATGCTAATTTTCTCAAATTTACTACACATTTTCTCAAATGTATCACTGATTCGGGTTGTTGGGTTCGGCCAGGAGTTTGCGCTTGAAATAAGATACAGTCGACTCTCTGGTTGTCAATATCCAAGGGACCGTCGAGGAAGAGAAGCATCAGTTTACAGAACGATTCAAAATGAAGACTCGATTGAAATTTGTTTTTTCTTGCTAACCAGCTATAGAATAGAATCATGGCAACGTCCAGCAAACAAAAACAAAGAAATGTCAAACACCCTTCAAAGCTTCGTTTCTCTAAGAAAAATGTCTATACAACCATGAAAAAGTGAAATTATTGACAACCGGAATAGATGTTTAAAGCAAATAGAATCTAAGGGACCGTCGAGGAAGAGATCCTTCAAGCAAGAGAAAATTTCGAAGAATAAAGACAATCTAAGTATGCAGTTTGAAGGGACTGAAGAATTCATCGGTACATGGAGCAATATTGATATCGAGAAGATCGACAGCCAGAGAATCGACTGTATAGACATTAGGGTGTTTCAACCGAAACAAAAAGTTCTCAGATCACGGCAAACCGAGGTTCCCCTTGTAGAGGATACCCATAGGAACTCTCATGCCAAATATCAGCCCATTTGGTTGAGAATTGGCCTGTCCCCAGCGAGTTGAAATTTACATGGAAATTATTATGGGATTTCTGCGCTTTTCGTTCAATCGATCCTACAGGTCAGGGGACAACATGGATTCACTCGGAATAAAGACAGGTGTGTAGGGGACGGTCCAATGAACATATTCCAGAAGGAATTAGGGTTGTCCGTTCTGTCCCCAAGGTGCGCATTGAATCGACGTCCGGTGTCTCCAGAATCAACAATTCATCCTTCAAACCCATCGCATTTCCTTAGTATGCTATGACGGCTTTGTGTAAACCACGACACCAACTGTCAGACGGCAACCACGTGGCAGAGCATACATTCGAGTTTTGGCTCAGAAACATTCTTTAAAGTAATAAAATTATAAATAGTGATGTTCCTGGAAGAATTTCAACTATTCTAAATAATGTAAAATGATGATTTTGGGTTAATAATGCGAATGTGAAAAGCGCAAAAATCCCATGGTAATTTCCATGTAAATTTCAACTCGCTGGGGACAGGCCAATTCTCAACCAAATGGGCTGATATTTGGCATGAGAGTTCCTATGGGTATCCTCTACAAGGGGAACCTTGGTTTGCCGTGATCTGAGAACTTTTTGTTTCGGTTGAAACACCCTAATAGACATATTTGGTTTTGATATTTAAAGGTAAAAGGTTCCAGGCAAGATTCCAGGTTTAAATGCCTCTAACGCATGATGATTGACTATAATATGCAGAATAATGTTGAGGTATTAGGAATTGTTTAGAACTTGATGATCTAAAAGGAATTAAATTGTAAATTAGGTTCACCTGTGTGCATTAGTCTAAAGAGTGTGAGATATTACCTTTATTTGTAAAAGTCAGAGAAACTGCAGCCGATTAAATTTTTCTGTAAATGTGATATTCGGTGATAATGAGATAAGTTGTAAACATATCTGACACAGGAATTTAGAGCCACTTTGAGTTTATTAAGGGACTCCACAGTTGCTGGCACAGACTCCTTGATCAGTTCTTTGCGGGATCGCTTGTTTTGATTTCCATTCTCGAGTTCAAACAGTGATGCCAGTGACGGCACTGAGTTAGAGCGAGTTGAGCGGTTACTCATTATAGCAGAGCAATGGAACTCAGAGATACTTCTGAAAGAAAGTTCAGGTACTACAAGAAGTTCAGGTACTACAACCATAAAAATGATTATATGGGTTGAACTGAAAAATTCGTATGAAATGTGGGATTTGGAACTCAAAAAGTCATGATTTTTGGTAAGGGTCATAGACTATTTATATATAGATACGCCACTCCGCTGTTGGGGCTGGTGACGCTACCGCCACGCCATAATTCCCCCTGGTGGCAATTTACAGGTAAAAATTTTGGGCGTCTCCCTTTGGGAATATTGAAAAAGTTTTTTCTCCCCAGTTTCAGTTCAATTGGTTCGGTTGCATCGTAGCAACATCTGCTTTTCAAACTTTATTTATTTTCTGTCAAACCAAAAAGCACATCATTGGTGATTTTAGAGTTCACTTAGAAAAATACGGTCCAGATGCTTCCGCCTAACTAAAATTCCATGAATGGAACCGGTTTATCCGACGGTGCCCACTGTTCGACGTGGATAAGTGCCGACAAGTGAATAGATTGATGTTTAGCCAAAAATAACTTAAGGAAAAGTTTTGTTTTCACACCCCCTCAGGTTACGTTCAAAATCCCCACTGCAAGTGGAACCTGCACCGCAATCCAGAATCTGTCCTCCAGATACAACCTTATCCAGCAGACACATTCTTCTCCAGCCACAACAACGCTTTTTTTTATTGTTCTCCGAAATGCAGCGACAATCCACCGGAAGTGAGCAGCCATGTCTTCGGCAGCGCAGTCTTCTTTTGTGTGAACTCCACCAATCTCTTGCCGAACATCGGTTCCTCCGTGGTTCCTCCAGAATCTGTCGTGTTCTCCTGCATTTCATTGCGATACTGAACGAGAATACTCGGACAATCAAAAATACCACGACGAATCAAGTGCCCTGCTGGCAAAAGTGTCAAGAACTAGTGAAAATGCTATGATTTTTCTGCAAATTTTAATTTGTAATAATACTCAAGTAGTAGTGATTTAAAGATGCACAATAAAACGGTTCTGAATCTGTTTTGAATTTTTATTGTCTAAACTTGGGAGCTGCCACTTTGAAAGCTCAAGGTTGTTCTTGCTCCATGCCATTTCGGGTCAGACGGGTGATCAGAAGGCAGCGGTGACCCCTCTCAATCCGACACGCATATGGCTGGATCAGTTTTGTGGTCACTTCTTATTTATCTGGAAGAAGATAAAATGTAGCCTCCCACACGATTACGCTGGAGGCCGAGCATCTTCCTCTTGTTTCGGAATTAATCCCAGAAAAAAAAATTAAATACGAAATAAAAGCGCCCTTCGAATCAACGTTTGTGACACTTGGCAAAACAGGAAGTAAACATTGAAAAGGCAAACACAAAGAGTACTTCGATTTTGTTTAACAATTTAGTACCTGTAACTTGACTGTGGTGGCGCTCGGAGCGCTAAAGGGGTGTCGCCAACTGGATGTATGGAAAAATCCCGAAGTGAGAAATCTAGGTAATTAATAATCTATGGTTTGACGCACGTACAAGATAGACTACCGTAAACATTTGTAATTATAACTCGGGACCCCAGCAACCAAATACAACCAAACTTCGGGACAATGCACAGAATGGTCAGCCAAACAAAACGTGTTTGTTATTGTTTACATTGCGTGCTCAAGTTTTCATTTATTCAAGGTCAAACATTAAAACGCGTTTTTCTCGGAACGTCGAAATGGCGGGTGCGACAAGATAGCACGACGACGTCGATGTGACAGTTCTCGTGCTTCGATTGGTACTTTTGATTTGAGTTGTTCGTTCTCTAATAAACTCTAGATTCTCTAACTAAAAGCAGCCAACTCTTACTTAAAAGTTTTTTTTATTACAGTCTGCTCCTTTGAGAACATATACACCTTCTAATCAAGGGCCGTTGTTTGATGATGATCCAGGGATAATGTCCGAAGTTGAAACTGCAAGTACTGGATTCAGAAGGGGTGGAAAACAGCGATCATCATTACCAGTAGTTAGAACTCCATCAAAGACATTAGAGCGACCCTTAGGTATTTTTTTCTACTATTGTTTGCTACAGATTTTTACTACCATTTTTTTTAGGTCTAGTATTTCTGCAATATAGATCAGAAACAAAAAGAGCCTTACTTCCTAATGAAATAACATCCATTGATACTGTACGTGCATTATTTGTTAGATCCTTTCCTAGACAATTGACTATGCAGTATTTGGAGGGTCCTAATGTGAAAATATACATTCATGATTCAAGTAAAGATATGTTCTATGAGTTAGAAGATGTTCGGTACGTAAATTTCGACTATCAGTCAACATTTCGTTTAAGAAATTGTAAACAATTCTCTATCTATTTTAAAATTTAGGTTACATTTACGGGAAATTCGTGACCGTTCTGTATTGAGGTTATTTGAATCGAATGAAGTAAGTGCACCAAATGCATTACTTGGCGGGCTTGATATTCCGCAACCGTTGCCAAAAGCAACTGGCACAGCATTATGGGATTCTGAACAGGTATGTTATATCATAGAATATTCTATGGTTATGTGTAACTGTGTTACAATTAGAGATTTCCCGGCTGCTCTTTGAGCTCAAAAGAAGAAAACACAAGCACGAAATGTATGTTTTAACACGTGTATTGCACCCTCGTCAGTGTGTGTGCGTACAAATCTCAATTCCCCCCTTGAGCAATTCTCTACCCAATCCGGAAATGGATTTTATTTGGACTCCTAGGTTCGAGCAGAAACTTGCAATAGAGACCCGGGGGTCTTTAATGTGGATGGTTTGATTTTTTTTTGTATTTTTTGATTTGGCCAAACTTTGTGGGGGCCTTCCTTATGACCAAAGAAGCTATTTTGTGTCATTGGTTCACCCATACAAGTCTCCATAAAATTTTGGCTGCTGTCCATACAAAAATGGTATGTAAATATTCAAACAGCTGTAACTTTTGAGTGAATTTTCTGATCAATTTTGTGTCTTCGGCAAAGTTGTAGGTATTGTTGAGGACAATTGAGAAAAAAACAGGTACACGGAAACAAAATTGCAGATTTTTTAATAAACTTTTTTTACACTGAAACTCAATTTACCAAAATACTTATTTTTTGATTTTCGAAATTTTTTGTTATGTTTTAGGGGACAAAAATCCGTAACTTTTGAGCCATAGAGAAACATGGTCAAAAAATCTGCCGCTGAGTTATGAATTTTTGAAAAAATAGTGATTTTTGGAAAAAATCGAAGTTTCATGCAAAAACAAATTTGACGTTATTTTTTAATGCAATATTGAATTTGCAATCGAAAACCACTTCACAGATTTTTTGATAAAGGGCTCCGTTTTAAAGATATAGCCACCGAAAGTTTGATTTTAGCGAAATATTTGCAGTTTTTCGATTTTTAAAAATAGTGACCATTAGTGACCATTCCTGAATTTTTTTTTTGAAAAGTCCAGAAAATTTGCTATAAAATTGTCTAAGATACATTGAAGATTGGACCTCGGGTTGCTGAGATAGAACCGCTTTTAGAAAAAGAAACACGAAAATTGAAGTTTTCTAAGTCTCACCAAAACAACCCACCATTTTCTAATGTCGATATCTCTTCAACTAATGGTCCGATTTTCATATTAAAACATGAATCGAAACAAATATTTTGAATTTTTTTAAATCAAGACTATCATTTTAAATGGGCGTAATATTCAATGTTTGGCCCTTTTAAAAAGTTAGTCTTGATTAAAAAAAATCAAAATATTTTTTTCGAAAAGATCGGAAAATTTCACGAATGTTTCATGTTTTTACATTGAAAATCGGACCATTAGTTGCTGAGATATCGACATTAGAAAATGATGGGTTGTTTTGGTGAGACTTCGAAAACTTCAATTTTCGTGTTTCTTTTTCTTAAAGCGGTTCTATCTCAGCAACCCGAGGTCCAATTGTATCGCGCCGTCCACCCGATATTTTTCAAACACTGGAATTTCTTTTAGGGTTGAGTAGAAACGCGGGCACGATCACTTTTCCTAACGTTTTATTTAAATGTTTAAAGAATTACAAAGTTACACACCAAAAACAAAACTGAACTGAACCACTGAACTGAGACCAAAAACTGAGACGTACTGAACTACATACTGAACTGAGATTGGAGACGTCTGAGACCACTGAGAACTAACTGTGACTAACTGAGACCTACTGAGCTCTACTGACCCCGATCGAGATTTTCAATCGCCTTTTATAGTGTCCTCTTGGTTCATTTGAGGACTTTGAAGATCCCCATAATTCCTGGAAATCCTTTGGGTTCGGAAGGTTTCGGAAACACTCAGAAGTGTTCGGATTTCTTGCAGAAACCTTCTGACCAATCAATTAGCGAGTGAGGTAATTATCCTCTCCATGTCCTAATTGATTGGTCAACGAGTCAAAACCCGAAGTGTCGCATATTGTCTTTCTTCTCCCTTTCTCTATCTCTCTCTCTCCCTCTGGCATAATTAAGTGGATTAGAATCGATCTCCTATCGGCACACGCATGGGCCATTAGGGTGTAATATGGTTATATGGAAAAAAATGAAGTTGTACAAATTCAGGGAGCACAGCAATTTTTCAGTTCCTTTTGGGGTCCTAAACAACTCCCCAAAGTTTGGGAACGATTGGTTTAGTCCTCACTTTGCGCAAAGCGATTCAATTTTCCATATAAATTTGTATGGGAAAAAACATTTTTTTGGATTTTGATATTTATAAAATCCACGTTTCACGCTGTACTAAAACCGGATTCATATTCGGATGCTCTGGAAGGTGCTCTACAACTTTCCCGAAGAGAGTATGGTGCTAGCTTGTCCCTGAAAGAAGATACAGCGTCCTCAAAACTCGTCTAAAACGTGATTTTGGCGCAAAAAACACGTTTTAGACGAGTTTTGAACACGCTGTATCTTTTTTAGGAGCAAGTTAGCACCATACTCTCTTCGGGAAAGTTGTAGAGCACCTTCCAGAGCATCCGAATATGAATCCGGTTTTAGTACAGCGTGAAACGTGGATTTTATAAATATCAAAATCCAAAAAAATGGGTTTTCCCATACAAATTTATATGGAAAATTGAATCACTTTGCGCAAAGTGAGGACTAAACCAATCGTTCCCAAACTTTGGGGAGTTGTTTAGGACCCCAAAAGGAACTGAAATATTGCTGTGCTGGAAAATCGATTTTGATATTACACCCTAATGGGCCATCTGTATTTGCGCGTGTGAAAACCCGAACGCACAAACGACATCGCCGCAGCCGGCCCTTCGTTGATCTTGAAATGAGAACTGTGAAGTTATGCTAACTGGGCCAAGTTCCTCTGGGTTAATTTGGCTGATTATTATTTGAGCGACTTCACGGTTCTCTTTAATTTTTTCAACTAGATGAAATCTCCTCATCATGGATCAAAGTCCAATCGCACATTATTGCGTCGGGGATTTCATCTAAGGTGAAAAAGATGTGGGTCGCTACATACCCCCACACTTCCCAGCTAGATGTACATCTAGAATAGGTGATCATCTACTGTCAGTTGATTGTTGGTTTCAAGGATGGTTCGATATAATGTTTCTTAAGATGCAATGTTTTGTTTCTTTGTGATCTTATTTTTCTGTTAACAACATGTGTTACAATAGAGTTATTCTTCTGTTCTACAATTAGGAAGTGGAGAGAGATTTATCAAATAGCTAAACTTTTTTTTTCTATCCTTGGTGTTTTGATATTGGTAATTTTTGTGTACCACTCGTAGGCTGCTTCGTCTGATGTCCGTGTACCTCCGCAGTGAGTAACTCGTCTTCTGGGATTGCCTTGCAAACTCTTTGGCAGGTGTGGAGATGATGACCATAGTTGGTTTCGCGTTGTTGGCCTCTCATCCTTCATTTTGGTGTATCTTCTTTGGTTTGCAATAGTTCACTAATTTAATTAAAAAAAATTCTTATTATGCATAACAGTTCAGTTGTAATAATGATCAAGGAATGTTTTTGTTGAGGATACAACCCTGTCGTCTAGGTGTACCGAGTAGTGCGCCTTCACTGTACACAGGAAGTGTACCGCGAGAGAGAGAGAGCTGTGACCGAACTGTCACTACACAACAAACGAGAAGCCATTACCTTTTTTGATCGCATAGAATAAACACGTGTGTAAAGTTAAATCGCGTTTTATTCCGTGTGTTCCGTTCCGCAAGAATCCGAAACCCACTTTAGGTTATCGGCCCGGTCGTATTCCGAAAGTCTACGGGAATCGCGAGTGAGTCGGGTGAACGATGGCGGAATCCGGACAAGAGGAGCGTTTCTTCGTTCCACTGCTCGATGGGACGAATTTCAATGCGTGGAAATACCGGATGCTGGTGTTCTTGGAGGAGCACGAATTGCTGGAATGCATTGAGAAGGAGGTCGAAGAAATGGTCGAGCTGGTAGTGAAGGACGAAGACACGGCGCAGGAGAAAGCGCAAAAGCCTTGGCCTGCTTTTGACCGGCGGCGGAAGATGGACCGCAAGTGCAAGTCGAAGTTGGTCTCCCGGATCAACGACGACCAGCTGGAACACATCCAGGACGAGAAGACGCCCAAGCTGATGTGGGAGAAGCTGCACCGTGTTTTCTTGCGGGAAAGTGTTGCCAGGCGGATGCACTTGCAACGGCAGTTGCACTCGATGAAGTTCGACGGCGGCAGCCTGCAGTCCCATTTCCTCCGTTTCGATCGCCTTCTTCGGCAGCTCCGGGCGACTGGGGCGAAGGTGGACGAGCTGGACGCTGTGTGCAGTTTGTTCCTGACGTTCGGTACGGCATTTTCCATGGTGATCACAACGCTCGAATCGATGAAGCCTGAAAATTTGAGCTTGGAGTATGCGAAATGCCGGCTGCTCGACGAGGAGGTGAAACAAAAGGAGATAGGTATCGAATCGGTGCCTGCTGGAACGTCATCGAATCGTGACGTCGCTGCTTTTTCTGGATCGACGAAAACGAAGAAGAAGCTGCAGTGCTGGGCGTGCAAGCAGGAGGGGCACAAGGCCGACGCTTGCCCGTCGAAGAAGGAGAGTGATTGAAAGAAGAAGAAGAAAAGTGACAACAAGCCCAAGGCACACTTGGCGGAAGAAAGTGGTGCACGCCATGGCGGAAGGTAATTATTATTGAAATTGAATGTACCTAAAATGTTTTTTCTTGGAAAAGCGGCCCTTTTCGATATCTGTGACCTAGAAAATATTTCACCTAGGGATTTTCGATTTTTTGTCATTTTCAGTTTTTTAACTGTATAAATGGAGGCGCACGGTACTTTTGGTTACTTTGCGGTTGCACAGCACCTCCCAAATGCTTTTAATTGCAATGGATACTGATCAAAGGGGTCGTCCATGAAATATTTCACAATATTTAAGGCCCCACCCACCCTTACAACCCCCCCCCCCATCCTCCTAATTTATTTAACAAAGATAATAACATTATTTTTAGTATGCGGTACTAAATGGCACACTAAAATCAGCAAAAAATAATCCCCTCCACCCTATGCCACACATTGTCACGCCCCCCCCCTTCCTTGAAAAGTCCGGCACGTTTTGTAATTTGTTTTTTTTTTACATTTTTACTTTTTTTTAGTTCTGAGTTTAATCAATGCCTTGTATCATGTTTGATTTATAAGTTAAGCTTATCAAACATCAAATAACTTTTTTGTAAATATTTTAAGCCTGAATTTTCATTTTTTTTTATTTCCAGTACCCTTGGTATCCTTACACAGTTAGTTGCATATACCTAGCTCGACTAATTTCACTGCAAAATAAGTTCATTGTGTTTTTACTGGATAAGGTACAAGAAGTGCATTATTTATATAAAACATTAGAAAAATCAGGCCTAAATAAATCAAATTGTTCGCTCTACAGCATTGCCTTGAAGTTGTCAATTGCGAGATTCCTACTCAAAACTAGGTGTCCGAAGGCTTAATTGTTGAGGCAACCCCGGGATTCGAACTGACGACTTTTTTTTTTAATTTATGTTTATTAAGATTTTTTCTTCCATGTACATTCATTCAGTTAAAATATTATTGAGTTTCCAATCACAATCGATGACTTTTCACCTCAATTTTAAATACTAGCAACTTTTATTTATTCATGAAATATTGTAGCTTTCGCTATTCAGTGATTTTAAATGTAGGAGGTCCTACATGTAAAAAAGGGAAAGGGATATCTTAAAACTAACTTATAAACTATATAAAGAGCGGATCAATGCAGCTGAAGACTGCAATGATTTTTGTCGAAATGCATCAATTATCTTATTGGACATAACATCCAAAGTGTCAACTTCGGCTAATTGATGAAGTTCACTGGTGCTGAACCAGGGAGGAAGTTTCAGAATCATTTTCAGAATTTTGTTCTGAATCCTCTGAAGTTTTTTCTTCCTGGTTAAGCAACAGCTTGTCCAGATCGGCACAGCATAAAGCATGGCAGGTCTGAAAATTTGTTTATAAAGTTAACAGTTTATTCTTGAGACAAAGTCTAGAATTCCTGTTTATAAGTGGATACAAACATTTAATATATTTGTTACATTTAACCTGGATACTTTCAATGTGATCCTTGTAAGTAAGGTTTTTGTCAAAAGCAAGTCCAAGATATTTTACTTGATTCTCCCACTTTAAATTTACCTCATTCATCTTTATAATGTGATGACTTTTTGGTTTAAGAAAATCAGCCCTTGGTTTGTGAGGGAAAATAATAAGTTGAGTTTTTGCAGCATTTGGAGTAATTTTCCATTCTTTCAAATAAGAATTGAAAATATCCAAGCTTTTTTGTAATCTTCTTCTGATGACACGAAGGCTTCTACCTTTGGCGGAGATGCTTGTATCATCAGCAAAAAGTGATTTCTGACATCCTGGGGGCAAATCAGGCAAGTCAGAAGTAAAAATATTGTATAAAATTGGTCCCAAAATGCTTCCTTGAGGGACGCCTGCACGTACAGGTAGTTGATCAGATTTGCTATTCTGATAACATACCTGCAGAGTACGATCCGTCAAATAATTTTGAATAATTTTCACGATATAAATCGGAAAATTAAACCTTTTCAATTTCGCAATCAAACCTTTATGCCAAACACTGTCAAATGCTTTTTCTATGTCTAGAAGAGCAGCGCCAGTAGAATAGCCCTCAGATTTGTTGCTTCGAATCAAATTTGAAACTCTCAACAACTGATGAGTAGTTGAATGCCCAAGGTGAAATCCAAACTGCTCATAAGCGAAAATTGAATTTTCATTAATGTGCGTCATCATTCTATTAAGAATTATTCTTTCGAATAATTTACTAATAGATGAAAGCAAACTAATGGGCCGATAGCTGGAGGCTTCAGCAGGATTTTTATCCGGTTTCAAAATCGGAACTACTTTGGCATTTTTCCAACTACTGGGAAAATATGCCAAATCAAAACATTTGTTGCAAATTTTGACCAAGCTACTTAAAGTTGCCTCTTGTATTTTTTTAAGTAAAATGTAAAAAATGCCATCCTCACCAGGGGCTTTCGTTTTTTTACATTTTTTGATAATAGATTTTATTTCATTCAGATCCGTATTAAAAACTTCATCTGAAGAAAATTCTTGTTCAACAATATTCTGAAATTCTATTGAAATTTGATTTTCAATAGGACTCAGAACATTTAAGTTGAAATTATGAGCACTCTCAAACTGCATTAAAATCACCGATAATCAAAAATCGAGATCTATGCCGAGTAAGTTTATTCAAATCCCCTTTGAAATAATTTTTTATTTTCCCCAGTGCATTGGAAAGGCAAATATGCAGCTGCAATCATAATTTTCCCAAAAGCAGTTTCAAGTGCAATGCCCAAACATTCAATAACTTTTAACTTAAAGTCACGTAACGTGCTATAAGTCATACTACGGTGGATAACTATTGCAACTCCACCGCCATTTCGATTCATTCTGTTTTTTTTTTTTTTAAATTTATGTTTAATTAGATTTTCTTTTCCATGTACATTCATTCAGTTAAAATATTATTGAGTGTCCAATCACAATCGATGACTTTTCACCTCAATTTTAAATACTAGCAACTTTCATTTATTCATGAAATATTGTAGCTTTCGCTATTCAGTGATTTCAAATGTAGGAGGTCCTACATGTACAAGAAGGAAAGGGATATCTTAAAACTAACTTATAAACTATATAAAGAGCGGATCAATGCAGCTGAAGACTGCAATGATTTTTGTCGAAATGCATCAATTATCTTATTGGACATAACATCCAAAGTGTCAACTTCGGCTAATTGATGAAGATCACTGGTGCTGAACCAGGGAGGAAGTTTCAGAATCATTTTCAGAATTTTGTTCTGAATCCTCTGAAGTTTTTTCTTCCTGGTTAAGCAACAGCTTGTCCAGATCGGCACAGCATAAAGCATGGCAGGTCTGAAAATTTGTTTATAAATTAACAGTTTATTCTTGAGACAAAGTCTAGAATTCCTGTTTATAAGTGGATACAAACATTTAATATATTTGTTACATTTAACCTGGATACTTTCAATGTGATCCTTGTAAGTAAGGTTTTTGTCAAAAGCAAGTCCAAGATATTTCACTTGATTCTCCCACTTTAAATTTACCTCATTCATCTTTATAATGTGATGACTTTTTGGTTTAAGAAAATCAGCCCTTGGTTTGTGAGGGAAAATAATAAGTTGAGTTTTTGCAGCATTTAGAGTAATTTTCCATTCTTTCAAATAAGAATTGAAAATATCCCAGCTTTTTTGTAATCTTCTTGTGATGACACCTTTGGCGGAGATGCTTGTATCATCAGCAAAAAGTGATTTCTGACATCCTGGGGGCAAATCAGGCAAGTCAGAAGTAAAAGTATTGTATAAAATTGGACCCAAAATGCTTCCTTAAGGGACGCCGGCACGTACAGGTAGTTGATCCGATTTGCTATTCTGATAACATACCTGCAGAGTACGATCCGTCAAATAATTTTGAATAATTTTCACGATATAAATCGGAAAATTAAACCTTTTCAATTTCGCAATCAAACCTTTATGCCAAACACTGTCAAATGCTTTTTCTATGTCTAGAAGAGCAGCGCCAGTAGAATAGCCCTCAGATTTGTTGCTTCGAATCAAATTTGAAACTCTCAACAACTGATGAGTAGTTGAATGCCCAAGGCGAAATCCAAACTGCTCATCAGCGAAAATTGAATTTTCATTAATGTGCGTCATCATTCTATTAAGAATTATTCTTTCGAATAATTTACTAATAGATGAAAGCAAACTAATGGGCCGATAGCTTGAGGCTTCAGCAGGATTTTTATCCGGTTTCAGAATCGGAACTACTTTGGCATTTTTCCAACTACTGGGAAAATATGCCAAATCAAAACATTTGTTGCAAATTTTGACCAAGCTACTTAAAGTTGCTTCAGGTAATTTTTTAATTAAAATGTAAAAAATGCCATCCTCACCAGGGCCCTGCAGGGGCTTTCATATTTTTATTTTTTTTGATAATAGATTTTATTTCATTCAGATCCGTATTAAAAACTTCATCTGATGAAAATTCTTGTTCAACAATATTCTGAAATTCTATTGAAATTTGATCTTCAATAGGACTCAAAACATTTATGTAAGTTGAAATCATGAGCACTCTCAAACTGCTGAGCAAGTTTTTGAGCTTTTTCCCCATTAGTTAATAAAATATAATCACCATCTTTTAAAGAAGGGATTGGTTTTTGAGGTTTCTTAAGAACCTTTGAAAGTTTCCAAAAAGGTTTGGAATAAGGTTTAATTTGTTCAACATCTCTTGCGAACTTTTCATTTCGCAGGAGAGTGAATAACCTTTTGCAAATCTTTTTGAATTCGCTTCAGTGCAGGATCACGAGAACGTTGATACTCTGCCGTTTTACGGCGATATGATGTATACGCCATTTTGGACATTTTCGATTTTATTGTA
The DNA here is from genome assembly GCF_016801865.2 of Culex pipiens pallens. Lineage (NCBI taxonomy): Eukaryota > Metazoa > Arthropoda > Insecta > Diptera > Culicidae > Culex > Culex pipiens. The sequence continues at coordinate 75,103,770 of NC_068937.1, forward strand.
CAGTCTGATAAAGAATCTTAAAAGCAACCTCCTGACGAAAGAATTTTTCAAAAAACTGCTCTGGGGCCCATTTTATTAAGCAAACAAACTATGATGTATACGCCAATTTTACTCATCATGATGTATGTATACATTGAGAATTGATAGAAGTCAAATACAATACTGTTTGAATGTTGATTTGAGGTATTGGGACCAAATCAAGACTGGGCAATATTTTATTATATTATTTCGATTTAATTCTTAAGGGGACGCCCATTAGGCATCATCCATAAAGTACGTCACGTTCTGAGGGAAGAGGGGGGTTTTGAGCAAGCGTGACGTTGCGTGTTAAAAGCATAGGGAAATCATGACAAAGTGGGGTGGAGTACATTTTGGCTGATTTTAATGTGACGTACTTAATGGATGACACCTTATCCACATCCACGTAGACACTTTTTTGAAAATTCTAGACCCAACCACCTCACTTGCGGACAATTGTTCATGCAAAAAATGTGTTTATGGAGCGTAGTCAATCACTAAGTAAGCGTTCTTTCATTACGTAACGCAAAACATCGGATTTTAGACCCCTCCCCTCGTACCAAAATTTCCATATTTTAAAATTTTTGCATGGAGCGTAACACGGCCTCCGACCCCCCCCCCCTCCCCCCAACTGCGTTACGTAATAAAAGAACGCTCCCTAATACCCTCCCCCCTTCTTAAAGTATTCACGTGGACAATGCATTACGGAATCCGCTCAGCTATCAAAATAGCTGGCACAAAAAATAAAGTTAGCTTTGATCGAGCAATGTATACATTAGGGTGCCCAGAATACGGGACTTTTTTTCAAAACCTTGCTCCACAAGCTGAATATTGTTCCTTGACCTATTTTAGGACTCTGGGCCAAATATGAGCAAAATCGGTCATCATTTACCCATTGATACTCGGAGGTGAAGTTTGGAAAAATCGAAAAAATGTATGGAAAACCCAACTTTCTTACGGTTTAGTCTGCACGGTGCGCTACTTCCATCCAAATATTCTCAAAAGTGAGATTCTTATTGGAAATTTAATGCTCTACAACTTTGTAGAACATACCAAAGCTGTAAAGCTCGATTCTGAAAAGTTATTAGCGATTTAAAAAAGTCATTTTTGTATGAAAATCTTTTTTTTTACCAACTTTAGGCTCGAGTATCAATTGGTTAATCTCATCCAATTTCGCTCAAAATTTACACAGATGCTTAAAATAACCCAATAAACCGTTTTCCGCTTGTGGAGCAGGGGGTCATTTTTTCTGGGCACCCTAGTATACATACATCATTGGGCAGGAAAAGTAGTGATTTTTTATTGCTATTTTTTCGGCCAAATGATGTTTGTGGTTTAAAATCGTAGAGAATAGGAAAAAACAAGAAATTTTTTAGGGGCCACATTTTTAAAGTAGTTTTAAACAGTTTCTACAGAGCAGACCTTAAATTAGTCATTTTAAATTGAAAAAATGAACAAAAACAGAAAATCGTGTTTACAGCAAAATCACCTCAATGGCGTATACATCATATCGCCGTAAAACGGCAGTACTGTCTTCGGCGAACATTTTTCAGACGAATCAGAAGCTGAAGATCGTCATCAATAAAGCTCACGCTAGTTAGCATCCAAACCCAGCATCCAAATTTCGAAAACCGCTACCTAGCATCCAAATCCAGCATCCAAATTTCGAAAACCGCTAGCTAGCATCCAGATCCAGCATCCAAGTTTAAAGTACTTGAAAAAGTTGTTTTAAGTTACTATTTAGCTCAGAACAGTCAAAATATTGAATTCTGAGACGAAAACCACATTAATAAATCCTTTCAAAAATATAAAAAAAACCCGGATGCTGGCATGTTTTTTTAACGTAATTCATCAACCAATGTTTATGAACTCATTTTTGGGGTTTTCTGAACATATTTTAATCAAAACCACGTTGGATGATGGGTTTATCCAATTTTATTGGGACTTGGAATATTTGATATTTGAATTTCTCAATATTTGGCTAATTTAATATTTTAAATCCTGGATGCTGGCATGTTTTCTTAACCTAATTCACCAACTAATGTTTCTAAACTCATTTTTGGGGTTCTCTGAACATATTTCAATCAAAACCACGTTGGATGCTGGGTTTATTCAATTTTATTGGGACTTGGAATATTTGATATTTGAATTTCTCAATATTTGGCTAATTTAATATTTTAAATCCTGGATGCTGGCATGTTTTCTTAACGTAATTCACCAACTAATGTTTCTAAACTCATTTTTGGGGTTCTCTGAACATATTTGAATCAAAACCAAGTTGGATGCTGGGTTTATCTAATTTTATTGGGACTTGGAATATTTGATATTTGAATTTCTCAATATTTGGCTAATTTAATATTTTAAATCCTGGATGCTGGCATGTTTTCTTAACCTAATTCACCAACTATTGTTTCTAAACTCATTTTTGGGGTTCTCTGAACATATTTGAATCAAAACCACGTTGGATGCTGGGTTTATCTAATTTTATTGGGACTTGGAATATTTGATATTTGAATTTCTCAATATTTGGCTAATTTAATATTTTAAATCCTGGATGCTGGCATGTTTTCTTAACGTAATTCACCAACTAATGTTTCTAAACTCATTTTTGGGGTTCTCTGAACATATTTGAATCAAAACCAAGTTGGATGCTGGGTTTATCCAATTTTATTGGGACTTTTTTTTTTTTCAGGTAGTTTATTTAACAACAGTCGTACATTGTATACCTATAGCTATTCTCGACCCTACGTCTACAACTAAGCATTTAAGTCCCAATTCCTGGA
>NC_068937.1:75106670-75135699 GCF_016801865.2 Culex pipiens pallens
GGGCTATAAACCAAAAAATGTTAAAGCTGATTTTAATTTTTTTTTATATACTCACTAAGATTTTTTTTAAATCGTTGAAATTTCTTTAAGTTGGGATACCCAAATACTTTGAAAAACGAGTTAATCGACAGATTATTGAATTTTGGTGAATTTCAATCCAGTTTTATTTTAACAGTCAAGACCCGAAGAAAAAAATTTCCCTGTACAACCCGAAGCCTGCAAAATGCGTTACAGTAAATTTTCGCAGGCTTGGGAAATATGCAAAATAGCACCAAACTTCAATGTTTTATAGTGTTTTGGAATCGTCAGAATGTCTACTTTAAGGAAAAAATATGCAAATTAGTGGATTTTTGGGCGGGGCTCGGGGGGGAGGGGGTGAACGAAAAAATATCCGAGCAAAATGCGTTACAGTAAATTTGTAAAATTTATATCTTATGCAAAACATGACCAAAACTCAAAGTTTTATAGTGCTTTGGAAAGGTCTTCACATGAACTTTATGTTAAAAATATAAAAAGACTATGTTTTCCATAAAGTTTTACTAAAAAAGTTAAGTAAACATTTATTGTTCTATATACTAATATCAGTAAGAGAATAAAAACATGACTTTTCATTAGAAACATAATCATGCGACATATCTAACTTCTCCAAATTTCATGAAAAGTCATTCTGCAACAAAATTGAACCGATTCAGCTGAACCGGTTCACCCAACCGGTTCAATAGTTGTACCGGTTGAACATTTCTGGCACAAAATGTATCATGCGACATGTCTAACTCTTTCAAATTGCCTGAAAAGTCATTCTGTAGCAAAATTGAACCGGTTCATCCAACCGGTTCGATAGTTGTACCGGTTGAACATTTCTGGCACAAAATGTAGCATGCGACATATCTAACTCTTTCAAATTGCCTGAAAAGTCATTTTGTAACAAAATTGAACCGATTCAGCTGAACCGGTTCATCCAACCGGTTCAATAGTTGTACCGGTTGAACATTTCTGGCACAAAATGTAGCATGCGACATATCTAACTCTTTCAAATTGCCTGAAAAGTCATTTTGTAACAAAATTGAACCGATTCAGTTTAACCGGTTCACCCAACCGGTTCAATAGTTGTACCGGTTGAACATTTCTGGCACAAAATGAATCATGTGACATGTCTAACTCTTTCAAATTGCCTGAAAAGTCATTCTGTAACAAAATTGAACCGATTCAGCAGAGAAGGTTCATCCAACCGGTTCGATAGTTGTACCGGTTGAACATTTCTGGCACAAAATGTAGCATGCGACATATCTATCAAAAATCAAACCATCCACATTAACGACCCCCGGGTCTTTTGTGGTCTCTATTGCAAGTTTCTGCTCGAACCTAGGAGTCCGAAGGCTTGAATGGGGAGAGCACCCAAACCTTTTTCTTCAAGGAACCTTCCACCCCAGTGTTTTAACTGACGACCTTTGGATTGCGAGTCCAACCGCCGCCAGCGATTCCACCGGAGTAGGCTTGGTTTGGTGTGTTGTTTGTACTTATGGCATGGAGACGACTCCTACACCTGGACGGCCTAACAACCAAGGCCGGGACCGACATTTTACTTCCTCATCCGATGGAAGGTTGGAGCAGATGGGAATCGAACCCAGAATCATCCGCTTACAAAGTGGACAGCGTAACCATTCGGCCACGCACTGCTCCGCGACATATCTAACTCTTTCAAATTGCCTGAAAAGTCATTCTGTAACAAAATTGAACCAATTCAGCTGAACCGGTTCATCCAGCCGGTTCGATAGTTGTACCGGTTGAACATTTCTGGCACAACAAGTATCATGCGACATATCTAACTCTTTCAAATTGCCTGAAAAGTCATTCTGTAACAAAATTGAACCGATTCGGCTGAACCGGTTAATCTTACCGGTTGAAAAGTTATGCTTCCTTAAATTCTTTAATTTTTTTAAATTCTTTATATTCTTTATATTCTTAAAATTCTTAAAAATCTTAAAATTCTTAAAATTCTTAAAATTCTTAAAATTCTTAAAATTCTTAAAATTCTTAAAATTCTTAAAATTCTTAAAATTCTTAAAATTCTTAAAATTCTTAAAATTCTTAAAATTCTTTAAATTCTTAAAATTCTTTAAATTCTTTGAATTCTTTAAATTCTTTAAATTCTTAAAATTCTTAAAATTCTTAAATTCTTAAATTCTTAAAATTCTTTAAACTCTTTAAATTCTTTAAATTCTTTAAATTCTTTAAATTCTTTAAATTCTTTAAATTCTTTAAATTCTTTAAATTCTTTAAATTCTTTAAATTCTTTAAATTCTTTAAATTCTTTAAATTCTTTAAATTCTTTAAATTCTTTAAATTCTTTAAATTCTTTAAATTCTTTAAATTCTTTAAATTCTTTAAATTCTTTAAATTCTTTAAATTCTTTAAATTCTTTAAATTCTTTAAATTCTTTAAATTCTTAAAATTCTTTAAATTCTTTAAATTCTTTAAATTCTTTAAATTCTTTAAATTCTTTAAATTCTTTAAATTCTTTAAATTCTTTAAATTCTTTAAATTCTTTAAATTCTTTAAATTCTTTAAATTCTTAAAATTCTTTAAATTCTTTAAAATCTTTAAATTCTTTAAATTCTTAAATTTTTTTAAATTCTTTAAATTCTTTAAATTCTTTAAATTCTTTAAATTCTTTAAATTCTTTAAATTCTTTAAATTCTTTAAATTCTTTAAATTCTTTAAATTCTTTAAATTCTTTAAATTCTTTAAATTCTTTAAATTCTTTAAATTCTTTAAATTCTTTAAATTCTTTAAATTCTTTAAATTCTTTAAATTCTTTAAATTCTTTAAATTCTTTAAATTCTTTAAATTCTTTAAATTCTTTAAATTCTTTAAATTCTTTAAATTCTTTAAATTCTTTAAATTCTTTAAATTCTTTAAATTCTTTAAATTCTTTAAATTCTTTAAATTCTTTAAATTCTTTAAATTCTTTAAATTCTTTAAATTCTTTAAATTCTTTAAATTCTTTAAATTCTTTAAATTCTTTAAATTCTTTAAATTCTTTAAATTCTTTAAATTCTTTAAATTCTTTAAATTCTTTAAATTCTTTAAATTCTTTAAATTCTTTAAATTCTTTAAATTCTTTAAATTCTTTAAATTCTTTAAACTCTTTAAATTCTTTAAATTCTTTAAATTCTTTAAATTCTTTAAATTCTTTAAATTCTTTAAATTCTTTAAATTCTTTAAATTCTTTAATTCTTAAATTCTTAAAATTCTTAAAATTCTTAAAATTCTTAAAATTCTTAAAAATTTTAAAATTCTTAAAATTCTTAAAATTCTTAAAATTCTTAAAATTCTTAAAATTCTTAAAATTCTTAAAATTCTTAAAATTCTTAAAATTCTTAAAATTCTTAAAATTCTTAAAATTCTTAAAATTCTTAAAATTCTTAAAATTCTTAAAATTCTTAAAATTCTTAAAATTCTTAAAATTCTTAAAATTCTTAAAATTCTTTAAAATTCTTAAAAATTCTTAAAATTCTTAAAATTCTTAAAATTCTTAAAATTCTTAAAATTCTTAAAATTCTTAAAATTCTTAAAATTCTTAAAATTCTTAAAATTCTTAAAATTCTTAAAATTCTTAAAATTCTTAAAATTCTTAAAATTCTTAAAATTCTTAAAATTCTTAAAATTCTTAAAATTCTTAAAATTCTTAAAATTCTTAAAATTCTTAAAATTCTTTAAATTCTTTAAATTCTTAAAATTCTTAAAATTCTTAAAATTCTTAAAATTCTTAAAATTCTTTAAATTCTTTAAATTCTTTAAATTCTTTAAATTCTTTAAATTCTTTAAATTCTTTAAATTCTTTAAATTCTTTAAATTCTTAAAATTCTTAAAATTCTTAAAATTCTTAAAATTCTTAAAATTCTTAAAATTCTTAAAATTCTTAAAATTCTTTAAATTCTTTAAATTCTTTAAATTCTTTAAATTCTTTCAAAAAATCAAATTATTCGCTCTACAGCTTTGCCTTGGCGTTCTCGATTGCGAGATTCCTACTCGAAACTAGGTGTCCGAAGGCTTGATTGTTGAGGCAATTGCAAACCTCTTTTTACACCTTAGCTTCCATCCACCCCGGGATTCGAACTGACGACCTTTGGATTGTTAGTCCAACTGCCTACCAGCGACTCCACCGAGGCAGGACCCAGGGAGACGACTCCTACACCTGGACTGAGCTAACGACCTAACCTTTTTTAGGTTAGTCCGGGACCAACATTTACTTCCCTTCCGACGGAAGGCGTGATCAGACAAATCTCGTCTCGAAAAATGCCACCGGGACCGTCTGGGATCGAACCCAGGCCGACTGGGTGAGAGGCAATCACGCTTACCCCTACACCACGGTCCCGACTTTTTTAAATTCTTTAAATTCTTTAAATTCTTTAAATTCTTTAAATTCTTTAAATTCTTTAAATTCTTTAAATTCTTTAAATTCTTAAAATTCTTAAAATTCTTAAAATTCTTTAAATTCTTTAAATTCTTTAAATTCTTTAAATTCTTTAAATTCTTTAAATTCTTTAAATTCTTTAAATTCTTTAAATTCTTTAAATTCTTTAAATTCTTTAAATTCTTTAAATTCTTTAAATTCTTTAAATTCTTTAAATTCTTTAAATTCTTTAAATTCTTTAAATTCTTTAAATTCTTTAAATTCTTTAAATTCTTTAAATTCTTTAAATTCTTTAAATTCTTTAAATTCTTTAAATTCTTTAAATTCTTTAAATTCTTTAAATTCTTTAAATTCTTTAAATTCTTTAAATTCTTTAAATTCTTTAAATTCTTTAAATTCTTTAAATTCTTTAAATTCTTTAAATTCTTTAAATTCTTTAAATTCTTTAAATTCTTTAAATTCTTTAAATTCTTTAAATTCTTTAAATTCTTTAAATTCTTTAAATTCTTTAAATTCTTTAAATTCTTTAAATTCTTTAAATTCTTTAAATTCTTTAAATTCTTTAAATTCTTTAAATTCTTTAAATTCTTTAAATTCTTTAAATTCTTTAAATTCTTTAAATTCTTTAAATTCTTTAAATTCTTTAAATTCTTTAAATTCTTTAAATTCTTTAAATTCTTTAAATTCTTTAAATTCTTTAAATTCTTTAAATTCTTTAAATTCTTTAAATTCTTTAAATTCTTTAAATTCTTTAAATTCTTTAAATTCTTTAAATTCTTTAAATTCTTTAAATTCTTTAAATTCTTTAAATTCTTTAAATTCTTTAAATTCTTTAAATTCTTTAAATTCTTTAAATTCTTTAAATTCTTTAAATTCTTTAAATTCTTTAAATTCTTTAAATTCTTTAAGAATTTAGAGAATATAAAGAATTTAAAAAAAATAAAGAATTTAAGGAAGCATAACTTTTCAACCGGTTAGATGAACCGGTTCAGCTGAATCGGTTCAATTTTGTTACAGAATGACTTTTCAGGCAATTTGAAAGAGTTAGATTTGTCGCATGCTACATTTTGTGCCAGAAATGTTCAACCGGTACAACTATCGAACCGGTTGGATGAACCTTCTCTGCTGAATCGGTTCAATTTTGTTACAGAATGACTTTTCAGGCAATTTGAAAGAGTTAGACATGTCACATGATTCATTTTGTGCCAGAAATGTTCAACCGGTACAACTATTGAACCGGTTGGGTGAACCGGTTAAACTGAATCGGTTCAATTTTGTTACAAAATGACTTTTCAGGCAATTTGAAAGAGTTAGATATGTCGCATGCTACATTTTGTGCCAGAAATGTTCAACCGGTACAACTATTGAATCGGTTGGATGAACCGGTTCAGCTGAATCGGTTCAATTTTGTTACAAAATGACTTTTCAGGCAATTTGAAAGAGTTAGATATGTCGCATGCTACATTTTGTGCCAGAAATGTTCAACCGGTACAACTTTTGAACCGGTTGGATGAACCGGTTCAGCTGAATCGGTTCAATTTTGTTACAAAATGACTTTTCAGGCAATTTGAAAGAGTTAGATGTGTCGCATGCTACATTTTGTGCCAGAAATGTTCAACCGGTACAACTATCGAACCGGTTGGATGAACCGGTTCAGCTGAATCGGATCATTTTGCTACAGAATGACTTTTCAGGCAATTTGAAAGAGTCAGACATGTCGCATGATACATTTTGTGCCAGAAATGTTCAACCGGTACAACTATTGAACCGGTTGGGTGAACCGGTTCAGCTGAATCGGTTCAATTTTGTTGCAGAATGACTTTTCATGAAATTTGGAGAAGTTAGATATGTCGCATGATTATGTTTCTAATGAAAAGTCATGTTTTTATTCTCTTACTGATATTAGTATATAGAACAATAAATGTTTACTTAACTTTTTTAGTAAAACTTTATGGAAAACATAGTCTTTTTATATTTTTAACATAAAGTTCATGTGAAGACCTTTCCAAAGCACTATAAAACTTTGAGTTTTGGTCATGTTTTGCATAAGATATAAATTTTACAAATTTACTGTAACGCATTTTGCTCGGATATTTTTTCGTTCACCCCCTCCCCCCCGAGCCCCGCCCAAAAATCCACTAATTTGCATATTTTTTCCTTAAAGTAGACATTCTGACGATTCCAAAACACTATAAAACATTGAAGTTTGGTGCTATTTTGCATATTTCCCAAGCCTGCGAAAATTTACTGAAACGCATTTTGCAGGCTTCGGGTTTTGACTGTTAATAACACTTATTTTTCAATCTAGTTATTTTTCAGAATCTTAATAAAGAACTTCAAGCACAGTCCGCTCATCAATGACAAATGCATTCGATGTGGTGAAAAATATCACTAAGAACAACATGGAATCATCAAGTGAGTAGATTTGGCTATTGCATATGGATCATTTCCGATTTTTCACTAACTGTAACTGCAAATGGTATGAAAATACCAAGTTTTGGTATTACTTGTGCAAATACCAGCGTTTAGAGCGAGTTGTGGCGCTATAACCATGGCAAATAGTGTCCCGGGCATTTGTGGAAATACAATGTCCCATCCCAGAGGGTCCCGGTGCACCAAAACTTCTTAGCATGGTGGCTCCCAACGTTTAACTACCTAAACAAACAGGAACGTGAGCGGGGGATCCCCACGTTTCTTCCTCCCCTGTAGATTCAGAACTGTATTGTTGTTTGAACATTCGTGTTCATACTCAATTCAATTCAACGAATCATCTTTGCGGTTAACTTTACGCAGTTGGCCTGGCCGCTTCGACGTTTGTGATGTTTCAATGCATTCTAATGCAATGGCGCACTGCAAATGTTGATAATGACAAGAAGATGCTAGGCGTCAATCAACCTAAGGCATTCTCCAGGATGCCCTCGAAAGACTGGCTGCGCTAGGGTTAGATTAGATTAGATTAGATTAGATTGTGCAAATACCAGCGTCCAAAATGTGCTCTTGGTTGCCCAGTAATAGATGGTAAAATACTATGAAATCATACCAAAATCATGTATGTGGAAGACCACAGGAATACCAAAATCTGATTTTCCAAGGGCGCGGGAATAACTAAAAATAAAACCATGGCAATAGTTTTGGTATTCAAGCAATGCTCAAAACTCCAGAAGGCCTCAACTTGGTATTGAAATGGTTTTATTTTGAGGTATTATTTTGCCCTTGGAATAACATGGTTTGGTATTTTTGTGCCATTCCACAGACTTTGGTATGATTTCATGGTATTTTACCATCTATTACTGGGCAACCAAGGGCATTTTGGTTCCTGTTATTTGCCCATCATGCTAGCCAATCGCAGCGCTGGCCACGACCAGTGGTAAGACACAGGGAAGTGGATAGGAATTTTAGTCCGATACTTGAGTGATGAAGACCGCTAAAAAGGCTGCGTCTTCGACAAAGTATCACGTGAGGTTTGAGGGTGTTAGTAAGATGGATGTGAAGCCAGGATTCACCGTGGTAAGTGATGCGGCCGGTCAAATCTATTTATAGTCCTTAATTCTTCGTATGTTCTTGGTTTCATTTTGGAAGCTTTCCAATTCGGTTTACCAAGCTTTTTGTGGTGAATTCTGGTCGTGTTGAAAGTTCAATATTCGCCTAACAATTATGCAACCAGTAAGTGTCCTTGAATTCATTTTGCATTCAATATTGCATTTCCTGTTCTAAGATTCACAGATTCCAATCAAGTTTCATGGATTCTTATAGCATTCTTACACCCAAAGGAAAAATATATCTCAAAATCTGCAATATTGCATTTGCTGCAGAAAATGTTTAGCTCAAAAATCGCCAAAAAGTCGATTTTTTGGGGAGGTACAAAAATGGAGGGAGTGGTTCGATTTGAGGAAATTCGGGATTCTTGCATGTTTTGATAGTATCAACAGCCCTGCCAAATTTGAGCAGGATCGGAGAGGGTAATTTTCAAATGCTGTTCCGCTTCAGATGGAATTACCCACATTTAATTGATAAAAAAATGTTTATTTTGTCGTTTCAAACCGAAACTAGGCAAAGACTATATTAATTTAATCTGTACGCCATTATCAAATGTTTGGCTAGATAATATCGAAGGCCGCCATCTCAGGCCAACTGGGCCCACGAAAAACGGGTACGCTCAGGTTGTATGGGAGCTGTCAAAATGCTTTCGGGCTGGTTGCGCCACTGGCTTATTGCACGTTTACGATAAATCCTTTCATTATTGTTCGGCGCAACAGACGAGATGCGCACTTCGGCGTGCATAATATACCTTATGAAATGATAGCCTATTTGTTAAAATGCATCAAAGTTTAAGCCTAATTTAGTGATATTTTTTAGTTGCTGGTGTGAGGAATATGAAGGCAAGCTGTCTGAAATCATTGCTAATCTTCTTATGTCAAAATATCCACAAAATTCGCCTAACAAGAGAAAACGTCCATTGAAGTCATCGCCGTCTCAGAATTGTTCTCCATCTTCCGAACAGGTATTTATAAAACCTTTAAATCCTAACGGATTGCGATATGCTGTATTAATACAGTATCACAGCAAAAAATCCGATGGTAAAATCGCATGCAAAAGCATGCACATCACCTTCGTCAAAATAAACACCTAATATTACACACTGCATGTAAAATTATTGCAAACACAAAAAAAAGTTGCAACCGACGGGATTCAAACCCAGCACCAATGGTAAGGACTGGCGCCTTAGCCCGCTCGGCCATCAGACCGATGTAAAGCTGTAAGGATAAACGCATATATGAGCTTGACATTTCGGTCAAGTAGGTTTCTCATACTGATGGGCTACATATTTCAGTGTGTAAAATCACATAAAAGTGTATAAAATAAATTTTAAAATTTATTTTACACCCAGGCCTTCTACACGCAGCTGGATTACTACTTTTTTAGCTGTGTATATGTAAAAAAAAAGTATTTACACTTGGGCACTATGCACATTTTGTGGTGAAACATGTAAACAATTGAAAATTTGTCAGAAACCAAGTACTGCGTTTTCTTCAGAAACTCATGCCGAACATTTTGCCACAAAAAGCTCATGAAAAGATGATTTCCATAAAAAATTATATACCGTCAGTGGGGGTGACATTGGGTCTGGGGGGTGAGATTGGGTCAAAGTGATTTTTTACGGATTTTACCATTTCTCAGATTCTTTTCAATGAAACTGAATTCTGTTAAAAGGGTTGTGTAGGGGACATCTTAAGATGACTTCGCTGAAAAAAATTCGTTCCTAGAACATATCCTGTTATTTTGGCAGATGTCTTAAGTTGGGGTACGTTTTTGGCCAAAAATGACCTCTCGAAAAATCATTTTTCTAATATTTTTGTTAGAATTGCTCGAAAACTACCCAAGTGTTTGAAAATCTCCACTTCAAACATTGTAGCGTGTCAATACGATTCCCTCGAACAAGAAACGCTGTTGGATGACTTGTTTTTACCATATCTTTGTATTTCAGCCACGTAGCCCAGTGGTAACGCTTCCGCCTCGTAAGCGGTAGATCGGGGTTCAAATCCCGGCTCGGACCAACACAACTGGTGATCTTTTCCCTTCTGGAATTGATTACTTAGTAAAGGGAAGGTAGTGTATCGTCACAAACTGGACCTTATCACGACACCTTAGGGAGGCGACCTATGGAATGTTAACATTAACCCTAACATGTTAACATTAAGTTGAGAATGAAACTGCCACTGAATCCGCTTTGTAAATGCCGGCCCCGATACTCTTCAAGGGTGTTCCCCTCAGGAACTGGGAAAGATTTACTTTTTTACTTTACTTTGTATTTCAGCATCATTTTAGTTTCATTTGACCCAATGTCACCCCCTCTAAGGGGTGAGATTGGGTCAATTTTCAAACAATTGGCATTTAAGGTAGTGTTCATCAAAATCGACCATATTTTGGGAAAATGTTAGTAAACTATCTACACCCAACTGACAGTCGCATGACTGTGATGCATGGCGGCAGAATCTGCATGAAATCTGTCCTCATGCATTTTTTGCGATATAGGAGTATGACATTTTTGCCCGTTACCGACAATTATCGACATTACCGACGGCTTTCACATTTCACAAAAAAAAACACCTAGCAGAACGAGTATTGAACCACCAACTTCTTGGTTATTGATCCGACACGCTACCACCGCGCTATGGACGCTTGATGAAAAGTGAGTGAAAGAGCACCAACATATGCTTCTCTTTGGAGTGTTGCTCGGGGACGGGCCAGCATTATATGTGTTGGTGAGAACTGCAGATCGCTGAAATTTTTACACGCGGGCAAAAATGATCACGGGCTTGCTGCAAAAAATGTTACAAAATGTGACATTTTCTGCAGCAAATCCAATGTTGCAGATTTTGAGATATATTTTTCCTTTGGGTGTAAGAACAAATCTACGTTAAAAGATTTTCGATGTTATTTAAATTGTTTTTGTTATTAAGAAATTTCGAGAGTTGTTTCGTTTTTTGACCCATAGTCACCCCCACTGACGGTAACAACTACTATTACAAAAATCAAAAAAGGTGCAAAAAAGTTTGTACACCTTTCGAAAAATTAACATAAATAAAGTTATTTGTTGACAAATCACCATAAATCCAGTCTCCCAACTCCAAATAGGCATCTTTGACTGATTAAAAAAATAATTTGGATTGAATATGAAATTTACTAACTACTTAGTATAAAAGTTTATATAATTCTGGAAAGTCTACACCCAAACGAAAAATATATCTCAAAATCTGCAACAGTGAATTTGCTGCAGAAAATGTTATATTTTATTACATTTTTTGCAGCAAGCCCATAGATCATTTTTGCCCGCGCGTAAACAAGTCAGCGATCTGCAGTTCTCACCAACACATAGAATGCTGGCGCGTCCCCGAGCAACAATCTAGAGAGAACATTATGTTCGCGCTCTGTCCCTCACCAATCATCCAGCGTCCATGGCGCGGTGGTAGCGTGTCGGATCAGCAACCTAGAAGTTGATGGTTCAATCCTCGTTCTGTTAAGGTTTTTTTTTCTGCAATACAATCAATCTGCCGTCGGTAATGTCGATAATTGTAGGTAACGGGCAAAAATGTCATACCCCTATATCGCAAAAAATGCATGAGGACAGTTTTCATGCAGATTCTGATATACTTTCATGCTGCCATGCATCAAAATCATGCGACCGCCGGTTTGGTGTATGTAAAACTTATCTAAACTTAATTTTTTAAACTTTTAATTTAACCAAATGTCAATATATTCCCATAGAATTGCTAAACAAGCATTTTGGAGTTGGTATAACACCGGGGGTCTTTGTATCGATAGAATAGATTTTTCGTTGGAATTTCGTACCAACCCGGAATTACGTCGTCGGAAAATCCGCCGGCATCCAAACCGATACTCGATTTACAACCCAAGTAACTAAATAGCACCAAATCGTGTCACTGTTTAGCACTACCAGCGCTTTAAGAGCTACGAGCAAAAGCTAATCAGTTTTCGTATCTGCACTAACAGCGCTTTTCCAGCAGATTTGCAGCTGAGTTTGGACTTTATATTTCTGATTTCCAGCTAGGCCCCTACTGTTGTTGATCCAACCCTGCAAAATGTCAAAAAAATGGAGAGGAAAAAATGTTGTTGTCTCTTTTTCTCTCTTTTCTGCTTCTCTCAAATCTACTTTCGGGTTGTTTACTACTTTGCCGACGCAGCTGACCGAGTGGGAAAGTTGAATTAATTTGCTTAAACTTGCGATGTTGACGATTTGATGCTGGATGTTGATATGGTCCTGATGATTCCTGTGACTGTGTCCTCACGGCTAAATGAGGAATGAGTTTCCTAGTATGATTTCAGACCTATAAAACTGTTTCGTTGTTGAGTTAAATGCTCCACCTCAATGCTGATTTCTCATGCTCTAAAATATAAACATATATATTCCACTCAGCCACTACGAAGTTTCGGTTACATTGAGGAAAAAACACTTTTTTTGGCAGATTTAGGATAATTTATTGAAGCTTTAAAGATAATAATTTCACAGCCTCCAGAACACACATGCCAGAGAGTTGGGAGACGTTCCTTGAGATGTTCACAGTAAAAAAACATGGTAAAATTACATCTAAAAAGGAGTACATCTTTTATGTCAGAAAAAAGCTTTAATTTTACCTCTTATAATGTGTAAATTTACATCTGGCAGACGCTAGGAAAAAATATCTGTAATCCTAAAAAAATATCAAATCGGCGATAGTTATATCTAGCTTACTAAGTCCGCGCCCCAACCCGCACGGCTAACTCGCCGCTGTGAAAGTTGGACGATCAAAGCCAATGTAGCTCTATGTGCTCCGTACATTGTATACTGTATTTACTGCATATACGGTACATAGAGCTACATTGGCTTTGATCGTCCAACTTTCACAGCGGCGAGGTAGCCGTGCGGGTTGGGGCGCGGACTTAGTAAGCTAGATATAACTATCGCCGGTTTGATATTTTTTTAGGATTACAGATATTTTTGCCTAGCGTCTGCCAGCTTTTTTGTGACATAAAAGATGTACTCCTTTTTAGATGTAATTTTACCATGTTTTTTTTAACTGTGTTCCTTTTAGTCTTTTTTGCCTTCCTCACTGAGGTAAGGCAATAATCCTGCTCTAAAAATGAACTTTTTATTAAAAGCTCGAAGACCCACCTTCATATATACATATCGACTCAGAATCGAAAACTGAACAAATGTCTGTGTGTGTGTATGTGTGTGTGTATGTATGTATGTGTTCAAAAATCTTGCCAAGTTTTCTCAGCACTGGCTGAACCGATTTTGATCGAACCAGTTGCATTCGACTTGGTTTAGGGTCCCATACATCGCTATTGAATTGTTTGAAGTTTCGATAAGTAGTTCAAAAGTTATGTATTAAAATGTGTTTTCAAATATATCCGGATCTCAATTATATGCAAGTAAAAGATGTCCGGATCCATCATCCGACCCATCGTTGGTTAGGTAATCAAAAGACCTTTCCAACAAGTCTACAACATCGAAGATCTGGTAACCCTGTCTCGAGTTATGACCACTTAAGTGATATTTATGTACTTTTTTGAAGCCGGATCTTACTTAAATGTATGTAAACGATGTCCAGATCTATCATCCGACCCATCGTTGGTTAGGTAATCAAGAGACCTTTCCAACGAGTCCACAACTTCGAAGATCTGGTAACCCTGTCTTGAGTTATGACCACTTAAGTGATATTTATGTACTTTTCTGAAGCCGGATCTCACTTAAATGCATGTAAACGATGTCCGGATCCATCATCCGACCCATCGTTGGTTAGGTAATCAAGAGACCTTTCCAACGAGTCCACAACATCGAAGATCTGGCAACCCTGTCTCGAGTTATGACCACTTAAGTGATATTTATGTACTTTTTTGAAGCCGGATCTCACTTAAATGTATGTAAACGATGTCCGGAACCATCATCAGACCCATCGTTGGTTAGGTAATCAAGAGACCTTTCCAACGAGTCCAAAACATCGAAGATCTGGCAACCCTGTTTCGAGTTATGACCACTTAAGTGATAATTATGTACTTTTTTGAAGCCGGATCTCACTTAAATGCATTCAAACGATGTCCGGATCCATCATCCCACCTACCGTTGATTAGGTAATCAATAGACCTTTCCAACGAGTCCACATTATCGTAGATCTGGCAACCCTGTCTCGAGTTATGACCACTTAAGTGATATTTATGTACCTTTTTGAAGCCGGATCTCACTTAAATGCATGTAAACGATGTCCGGATCCATCATCCGACCCATCGTTGGTTAGATAATCGAGAGACCTTTCCAACGAGTCCACAACATCGTAGATCTGGCAACCCTGTCTCGAGTTATGACCACTTAAGTGATATTTATGTACCTTTTTGAAGCCGGATCTCACTTAAATGTATGCAAACGATGTCCGGAACCATCATCCGACCCATCGTTGGTTAGGTAATCAAGAGGCTTTTCCAACGAGTCCACATAATTGAAAATCTGGCAACCCTGTCTCGAGTTATGACAACTTAAGTTATATCTGTGTACTTATTTTTCTGGACCTAAAAAAATAGCTGAAATATGTGTCCAAACCACTCATATTACCCATTGTTGGTAAAAAGTAAGGAAGGCATTAACCACATAGGTGGATTAAGTTAGTTTTTTTGTTACTATCCACAAGCTTACCGGGCAAGGTCCATGCTATGTTCACTGTGTTCACTAGATTTACGAAAAAGGATGTTTCAGCTTTGACGAAATGAAAACTCTGCTTTCCTCCATTTCCGTAAATATCCATCTGGTCGCGAAGGCCTCCAGAACAGTAGAAGTTGACAGGAACATGCAGTTAAGTTAAGTCAATTGATACCCTGAAACATGTTTCTTTCTTTAATTAGAATATATTTTAAAATGATGAAATCATGAAAAAGCTTACCAACATGATGAAAACAGCAAAAAATTTCTTCACCCAAAGATATCTCTTCCAAGCTGTCTGCTCCTGGCTCGATTTATTTTGGTTGAATGGATGAAAGAGTAGGAAATATATTTCGTTTAATTTCTTGGTGCTGTCTCTTTCGCTCGTACACGAAACAAAACCGTGTTGCCAGTTTGATGAAATATTGTGTTGCAGTGTTGCCAGTGGCAGCATCATTAGAGCTGATTTGTGATGAGCTTAGCTGTATTATGACTAATTTGCTTTTCTATGCTGTTTAGAAGCCAATTTATGATTTCTTTTAGTGCTGGGTGGTTACTTGAGAAGTCACCCTATGTGGCATCGGAAAGAGCATAAAATTTCCGATCTTTTGATACCCAAACATCTAGGTTTTCTATAAAACCCACGTTTTAAATGCCTAGGCAAAAACGTTGTTATGGTTTCGTTTGAGCAACCTGCCAAAAATGTATGGACTTTCGTAATTTTTGTTCTCGTGGATCAAACTTACTTTTTGCCCAGGTATTTAAAAACGTGGGTTTAAAAAAAAAACCTAGATGTTTGGGTATCAAAAGATCTGAAATTTTATGCTCTATGCTAGGTTGATTTGTTAATAGTGGAATGGTTCGGATTTGTTAATAGTGGAATGGTTGTCTGCCTGTATGGATCAATCGGATCGCGCGCTGGACTCACAATCCAGAGGACGCTGGTTCGAATCCTCGAGAAAAAAAAAAACGAAACTATTGGCACTACGCCCCCCGGGGCATGGCCTTCCTCTAACGTGGGATTTCTGCTCCAGCGCCTTTGACGAGACAGGAGAAACCGGGACCGACGTTTTACTTCACCATCCGATAGAAGCTCAGTGGATAAGGCGGGAATCGAACCCGCGTCTCATAGCATCATCGGGATCGGCAGCCGAAGCCGCTACCCCTGCGCCACGAGACCCGCGAATCCTCGAGGCGGCCTCAAAAAATTCTAAGTGTAAATATAGGTATTTGACGAAACCGCAAGGTTTAAGAGGGCCACATTATAAGGTGTTACGTCGATTCCGTTTCCGTTTTTTCCGGAATGGTTCGGATGCCGGCGGATTTTCCGACGACGTAATTCCGGGTTGGTACAACATAGCATAGCATAGCATTGGTGTCTACCCGTAGCTGCTACTTCGTTATTGACCAGGACCCCCAAACATTGCTCCGTGGACCACAGATGAAAAGTAGGAACCAATCATCACCCCTTCGCAATTTTCAAAGGTCCCTATCGTGCTGATCAATACCGACGCCGGCCACGACCAGTGGTAAGACACGGGGAAGTGGATGGGAATGTTAGCCAATACTTGAGTGATGGGACCGCCAAATCGACTGCGTCTCCGACAAAGTATCACATGAGTTTTGAGGGGTTAGTATGATGGGTATGAGGTCAGGATTCACTGTGGTAGGTGATGCGACCATGAGCAATTTGTTTATCGGTTGAAATTTTAAAAATCTTAGGCAGCCGGCTGCGGAAAGATACCTATCTAGGGATTTAAATATAGCATTAATTCGACCGCGATTCTCCAGAAATTCTCCGTCGGCGTGCCTTCCGATCAACGGTGATGTAGGAAGGGCTTCATTCATTAAAATTATTTTATATCATAAGCCTTAAAACATATCCGTCGACGTGCCTTCCGATCCTCGATGATATGGAAAGGACTTAATCCAGCAATACGACTTGCTTGTCTCAAAAATCGGATCGTTTCTATCGAAAACTATATAAAGAGAACAAAAATAAAATTCATCGGCCAACGAACGCGCGAACAAAAAATAAATGAAAAAAGAAGAAGAAGAAATCCAATCACCCCATGTACACAAATAGCGACACAAAAGAGACGGAAAATAACACGAAAAAAAACAGGACTGAGCGTCCGCACAGGCACCGCACTACTGATGCCATTATTTAATTATAATGACCAATCACCCCATGCACTCGAACAGCGACATAAAAGAGATGGAAAATAACACGAAAAAACAGGACTGAGCGTCCACACAGGCACCGCACTACTGATGCCATTATTTAATTATAATGACCAATCACCCCATGCACTCGAACAGCGACACAAAAGAGACGGAAAATAACACGAAAAAACAGGACTGCGCGTCCACACAGGCACCGCACTACTGATGCCATTTTTTAATTATAATGAACAATCACCCCATGCACTCGAACAGCGACACAAAAGAGACGGAAAATAACACGAAAAAAAACAGGACTGCGCGTCCACACAGGCACCGCACTACTGATGCCATTGTTTAATTATAATGACCAATCACCCCATGCACTCGAACAGCGACATAAAAGAGATGGAAAATAACACGAAAAAACAGGACTGCGCGTCCACACAGGCAACGCACTACTGATGCCATTATTTAATTATAATGACCAATCACCCCATGCACTCGAACAGCGACACAAAAGAGACGCAAAATAACACGAAAAAACAGGACTGAGCGTCCACACAGGCACCGCACTACTGATGCCATTATTTAATTATAATGACCAATCACCCCATGCACTCGAACAGCGACACAAAAGAGACGGAAAATAACACGAAAAAACAGGACTGCGCGTCCACACAGGCACCGCACTACTGATGCCATTTTTTAATTATAATGAACAATCACCCCATGCACTCGAACAGCGACACAAAAGAGACGGAAAATAACACGAAAAAACAGGACTGAGCGTCCACACAGGCACCGCACTACTGATGCCATTGTTTAATTATAATGACCAATCACCCCATGCACTCGAACAGCGACACAAAAGAGACGGAAAATAACACGAAAAAACAGGACTGAGCGTCCACACAGGCACCGCACTACTGATGCCATTATTTAATTATAATGACCAATCACCCCATGCACTCGAACAGCGACACAAAAGAGACGGAAAATAACACGAAAAAACAGGACTGCGCGTCCACACAGGCACCGCACTACTGATGCCATTTTTTAATTATAATGACCAATCACCCCATGCACTCGAACAGCGACACAAAAGAGACGGAAAATAACACGAAAAAAAACAGGACTGCGCGTCCACACAGGCACCGCACTACTGATCGTAATTCCGGGTTGGTACAACACGCAGAAAAATCCGATAGTACAGCCAGCAAAATGTTTGGGTTTCCCCACAAACATGATTGTCATCTCAGGGCCAGCAAACATGTTTATCAAATTCAACCTAACATGTTTGTGGGGTTGATAAAGGAGATCGTTGCCATTCAAACGTAGCTTGTTTGTAATTCCAATTATCATTATGGTCAGTGCAACAAACATGTTTGTTGAATCTACAAACATGTGGAGTTGAATTAAACATCACGTTTTTTGATTCATTAAACTGTTTGTTTATGCTATAATCCAGCCAATCAATCAATACAATCAAAAAAATAATATTTAATTGCTTTATTTTCATTTAATGCTCACATTCATGTTTCAGTATTGATAGTACAGTTTTCCGTCTTGCTGACCAGATGTTTGCACGATAAAAAGTGATTCGACAGCGATAGCACGGTGACATTTTGAACATCTGAAATAGAGAATTGTAAATTTTTGTTCTTTTCGGGTTCAAATGATACTATTTACCTTTTGAGCAGTTGACCATAACAATGTTTGCCGCACACCGCAATTCGTTCCTTTCGGGTAAGAAACATAAGTTTTGATGCGTTGTAATGATCGATTTGCGCCGTCGTCTCCGGCTCGACCGCTGGAAGGAACGCTTCGGACGTCAACGCTGGAAGACCCTGGAAAGAAATTTTCTGGATTATTGTTTATGAAAAAGCAGACAACCATACCGTTTTACCGGTTTTAACATCCTCCAAGAAAGGTGGCTGGACCAAAGCTTCCACTTTCAACCGCTCGATAATCTGTTGAGAAGAAACGTATAACGATTTGCTTTAAAAAATCCAGAACTAATCTTTCGAACAAACAACGAATGCTTACTTAAGCTGAAATCACTTCCACCTGCACATGAAACTCACTAAGCAAATTAAACACTTGCACTTCCTCTGTACTCAACGATTCAACCACGAATTCTTCCACAACTTCCACGCCGTCTTTGAAGTCGCTTTCGTCCGCCATATTGATCTGAGCAGCGAAAAAATTTCACAAGTACACTGTTAAATGTGGCTACACGCTGGAACAAAGAAACGCGCAAATGGCAAACCAGTTTGTTAAACCAATAAAAATCATGGTAGCGTCGATAAACTATGTTTATTAAATTGGTAGATATGGTTTGTTGCCTTAATAAAACATGATAGTTATTGCTGAGAAACCTGTTCGTTGATTCAAGCTTACACAATTTCTGTGCGTGTAAATTCCAACGAAAAATCTACCCCCAAAACGATTTTATACCCACTAGAAAATGCTTGTTTAGCAATTCTATGGTAATATATTGACATTTAGATAAATTAAAAGTTTGAAAAATTAAGGGGTAAATCGAAAAATTAAGACGTAAATCGACAAAAAAAAGTCAGAGGTTGGTGTGATCACACACTTAATTTTATTTAAAATCTGTTTTGACGGTATTAAAATATATATTTTTATCTATTATCAAAACAAGTTTGAAGACATTTGGTTGTATCATTGCCGAGATATAGCTATTTGAAGTTAGAAATTTCAAAAAACGGGTGCCACGATATCTCAACACTGTCTTGACTAAATCGGCTCAAAATTTCGGTGAAGACTCGTTAAACCAGTCCTGTGTGCATGACGAAGGCCGATTTTCAAAAAACTTGTGTAAAAAAAAGATAAAAATATTTTTGTGTGTTTTTCAGTTTTTGATTTTTGTATTTTTTAAAAAAGCAAAATTTCAAAATCGGGCTTCGTCATGCACACGGAATATCTCTTGGGAGTCTTCACCTCGAATTTCAGCCAATTTGGTCCATCCCATCTCGAGTTATCGTGGCACCCGTAAATCAACTCGGTGTTTCGAGAAAAACACTCAGAAAGTTTGACAGTCCGCTTTGCGCACGGCAAAATGTTGAGCTTAAAATCGTCTCTAACTCAGTTTAATCATAGAATATCTTCATGAATGTTTCAGGAGTGATCTTTTTAGTGGTTTCAATAATTTTTTTGTAATATGAAATTTTGTGATTTTCTACATGTATGTAACCCCTTAAGTTTAGATAAGTTTTATATCCAGGTTTTTAAGCGAAGATGGCGTTCGAATGGTGAACGCCCGAAATGTCAAAATCGCGCAGTAGCACCAACATTAGAAAAAAATGTGGCTGTCATGCCATGGCACACTTGTTCCGTAATGTTGGTACCACTGCGCGATTTTGACATTTCGGGCGTTCACCATTCGAACGCCATCTTCGCTTAAAAACCTCGATAGAATTTCCAGAGTTATATAAACTTTTATACTATGTAAAGTAAACTTTATATTCAATCCAAATTATTTTTTTAATCAGTCAAGGATGCCTATTTGGAGTTGGGAGACTGGATTTATGGTGATTTGTCAACAAATAACTTTATTTATGTTAATTTTTCGAAAGGTGTACAAACTTTTTTTGCACCTTTTTTGATTTTTGTAATAGTATTCGTTATATAACTTTTTATGGAAACCATCTTTTCATGAGCTTTTTGTAGAAAAATGTTTGGCCTGAGTTTCTGAACAAAATGAAATCCGTGTAAAAGGGGTGTCAAACTAAAAAGTGACCCCAATCGATTGACAATAGTTGGTGTCAAAGACATTGGGGTTTGAGTGTACTAGGTTTCTGCAGTGCAGAATTTGCACGGCTACGTCAAGACTGTCATCCACATATAAAGCAAGTGAAGTCATAATCGAACCAAGTTTTTGGCGCGTGGCTTTTGAAAATGTCGTATGCGCATCGAACATAAATAACAAAACTAAAAACTTTTTTATGTTTTTTTTTCTTTTTTACATTTAATCTCAGGGGACAACTAGGGGAACAGCATTTAGTTCCGTCAAGCACCTAATATTGGCATATCAGCACTGTGGTGTTCAGTGATAGCTAGTTTAAAGCTGTTTTGACTGAAATTTAATAAGTATTTAATATTTAAGTATTTAATCTACACCCAGAACTGGGCATCGGCATACGAGAGGATAAATAGCGCGATTCAGTAGTAAAATGGTACTGTGTGCGGACGGAGAGGATTAATCCCGAAATTATCAAGAGTACTTTACTCATGGGTTCATCTTCAAAAAAAGTTCATCTGTCAAAAAAAAATACCGGCACCGAGACTCGAACCCAAGACCTTCGTCATATTGAACCGTGCCTTTGCCGTATGGGCCACCATGGTTCGGTGACTAAGTGGCGGTCATTTGTCCATATAAGCCAAGCAATAGGATGAACTGTTCCAATGAACGAATGAACACGCGAGAGGACTATACTCTCGCAAAATAGCACTTTCCTCACGTTTCATTTCGTGAGGACTATCTTTCTTTTACTATTGATTCTTTACATAGTATATTTCCTTCACTGTCCATTGTTTTGAAACTTCACTTTTTTCTTATGATTTATTGTTTATTCGTCAAGCTTATGTAGACTACTTACAATTTTCTTACATACTAGATATTATTTCTATTGTACAGATTTTTTTGTCGAAATGTATGTACTGTGAATTTTCATTATAAAAGCGCATCATTTGATTTAATGGCGAATTTTTAAAATAATTTGTCGTGTATGCAGTTATTCTAAAAAGTGGTGAATGTCTAAGATTACGGCTTGGTTCATGAATACTATTGCGTATTTCTGAAAGTGCAAGTGAGGTTCGAGCCCTTACTCAATTTATGGAATGATTAAAGGATTAACACAAATATTACTATTGTATTTTTGAAAAACTTTTCTAAAATGCTTAGGACCAAAATATTGTAACAAAACACCGCGACAAAAGATATAGCAACAGATAAACACGACTCAACACTAGGAAAGATTTCAGGAGAAAACAATACACAGTAAAATAACAACTAGTTTTTGAATTCAAACTAAAAATAAAACAGTTTTTGCTTTAATGAAAATTGATAGGCACACTTTGAATGGTTAGGCGCTTATACTTACATCAAACCCTACGTAATGTACCACCCCCGGCCCCCCGGTTAAAATGCGTAACCGGAAAAGAAGGTGTGCATGCCTGGCACGAACACTCAAAGCGTGTTCTAGCGTGCTGCTCGTACTGACTCAGAGCAAGGGTAAGATGTAGGTGTAAGGGCAGTGCGTGTTCGTCGGGAACCTGGTGCATAAGATCGGTCAAGGCCCGTTCTTACACTGAAAATTGCGAATTGCGATTCTAACTAGATTCCGTTTCAGCATTCGGATTGATTTGACTGGGTGACAGCGCGCCTCTGGCAGGGACTTCAGGAAACTGTATGCGTGTCAGATCCCTGGGTTTCTGTTAACATTAAATTGTTTAGATGTTTCATCACAATATGTGAATAGTGCTCAAGGGGTGTAAATCCTTTTTTTACATACTGTAACTCGAACGTTATTTGATTACAAAACGCATAGTTTCTGTTTCTATTTTAAAGTGCAACAAACTGCAACAACAAACGCTACGGAGCATAAGATTAAATTAAGTTTTTTTTTTCAAAACTTTTGTTTTCTTATAATATTTGGAAAATACAAAATAAGGCTTAGGGTTCGTTTTAAGGCTCATTTTATCAAAATTTTATTTTTCCTAGATCAGTAGTGTCCCTACCAATGACTTGCACCTATTACAAAGTATGATTTAACTTTTGGTTATTTTTGTTGATAGCTTTTAAAAAATCTTGTTCAGGTGGGGCAAGTGTACCATATGTATTTTTAGTATGGAAAAAATTACAAAAAACAAACGATAAAATTTTTAGTAAAATATTATTACTTAATCTAAAAATGAAAGAAACGTTCCAAAACATTCTAATCTCATGTAATTAAGTGATAACAGTGCAATTGTTATCAAATTAACATGTTTTTTCGTGCATTGTTCCTCTTGCCCCAACGGGTTGTTCGTCTTGCCCCACTGGTTAAGTAAAACGTACATGAAATCAAAAAATTTAAAATAAATTTTTTACATTGAAAAACAGGATTTCAAAAAAACTTTTTCTATCAAAGTCTTAGCTAAGACCTATTTAGAATAAGATAATTAGGATACAGATTTTTCAACTTTTTTAATGGGTTATAACGAGCATTTCCATAACCACGGCAAATAGTGTCCAGGGCATTCGTGGAAATACAATGTCCCATCCCAGAGGGTCTCGGAGTACCAAACCTTCTTAGCATGGTGCTCCCAACAAATTCAACCAAAATCTCGGAGCGTATGGTGTTGTGTCCCCGCTTCTTCCTCCCCTGTCGATTCAGAATTGTGTTGTTTGTTGTTCGAACACTCTGTGCTCAAACTCAACCCACTTCAAACGAATCATGTCTCTGCGATACGGCTTCACGCAGTAGGCCTGGCCGCTTTAACGCTTGTGATGTTTCAATGCATTCTAATGCAATGGCGCACTACAAATGTTAACAAATGACAAGAAGAGTGCTAGGCGTCATCTAACTCAAGGCACTCTCCAGGATCCCTACGAAAGATTGGTTGCGCTAGGGTCAGATTAGATTAGTTTAGATTAGATTAAAATTATTTTTATTAGGTCCTTTTCGGTTAGGACCGAGTGGGCTTTTGTAATTACATTTTTCTTAAAGCTAAGAGTAATTACAGGGGATCTTGTGTGTAAATGTTAGTGAGAGGGACAAATCAAGAAAAAATCAAGAATCAATAGTAAGAGAATGATGAGCGTAT
Source organism: Culex pipiens pallens (assembly GCF_016801865.2). Classification (NCBI taxonomy): domain Eukaryota; kingdom Metazoa; phylum Arthropoda; class Insecta; order Diptera; family Culicidae; genus Culex; species Culex pipiens. The sequence continues at coordinate 75,130,277 of NC_068937.1, forward strand.
TTTAAAGAATAAGAATGAGAAGCTGGATGTATTAGATGTAAAATTAGATCTAAGCACAAAACAGTGCTGCCTAACTGAGATTGGTTGTGAAACGGGAACTAACCTACCCTGCGCATCCAAGGTACAAGATGATCGATCGTAGTTAGGTAGGCATTGGGGTGGTCCAAATCCGGGCTATCTCGGGGATACCCCCTGAAATCAAAGATTGACCCATCACTAGGCAAAATTCCAAATTTAAGTTCATTCTGATAAAAGGGAGGGGTTCCCGTGGTTGAAGTTTGTACGGGAAAACCCGTCAACATGTATGGAGAATATCGTTTATCGCGGTGCAAACAGGTTCAGGACAGTGTCTTGCGAACCTTCGAGGTGCACGGACACTAGATCTGCGGTATTTTTATTACCTAAGCTCAGAGCTATTTCAAACAAAATTAAAGACTACCTGAGTTCCCAAGTAGCACTCATAACTTGTCGACTGTTGAATAATAGTTAGACAATTGTTTTTGATAAACATACTAGAAAAAATCTGAACATAACTCAAATAACAGTTTGTTTCACTGCTTGTATAACTGACTTATGTAACTATCGTGTTTGGTGCCACAAAAGTGTTAAAACACAGTCAAATTCACTCTTTTCCAACAAAACACAACATAGGAAAAATTCTCACCTATTTGGAGGGTTCCATTAAATTTGCTGATTTACACTGTTTAAACAACTTATTTTGGAACACCTTCGATAGAAACTTGCTTGCTCACTTCCGTTTGAGGTATTCATCACTTGATTTCAGTCGAAAACGCTTTTTATGAGCTGTAATTAAACGTCAAAATCCTGAAATGCCATGATGCTGTTCCCTCATCTGCATTGTATTCCTCGAAAACAGTTTGTTGAATAAGAATAATATTGCACTGTTTGTTTCACTGCTTATCTAACATTGTCATGTGACGGCATCTTCTGAAAAATGGGCGTGGCCAACCATTCTATAAATAACCTTAGGTTTTCTCGCTTTGTTACACAAATGTTATCGGAGAACAGGTTATATAACTGATATTCAACAAACATATTCAACTTGACATTGCGTGTTGTGAGGTGGTGTAAATTTGTACGTGAGGTTTTTAGAGTTTCAATAATGTTTATTTATCGAAGATTGCAATAATTTTAATTGTTGACCGATTATTTATAAAAATATCGCCGGTAAAAGCTACAAAAAATATCAGCTTACGGAATTCATGATAGAGAAAACAACAAATTAAAATCACACCAATTTTCAATGTTACTCCGTGGTACGGTAATCGAAATGACAGTTGAAACGGTTTGTTATAACAAAGTTACATAATGGAGTTATAACAACTGACTTGAAACAAACTTATGTAACTTTATTTCCAATGACAGCCTATTCTGGAGTTAAGTTGTATAGCTCACTGCAGTATAACAAAGCTGACAGCAGCCTTCTTATTGACGTTTAGGCCAGCTTGTTTACTATGAAGCCTCGTGGAGAGATGTGAAAGCGCGCCTGGACCTGCCGTGGAGATAACAACAAGTCGTCGAAGTCATCGGTTCGAATCTTGGGAAAGACAAAGTTCATCAAAAAAATGAAAATCTAAAAGTTCGCCATGAAGAGGGTTTCACAAGAATTACAGTTAGAGAGCGCGAAAATATTATTTTTTTTTTTTCATACAATTTCAATTTTTTTCTAAATAAATCGGGCAGAAACAAGCGTACCAAAATAGTCAGAGATACTATTCATATTGGCTTCGTCTTTGATTGAAATTCTGATAAGAACTGTTTGTTTACATGTAAGTTGGGTAACGGTTAGACAACTGTTTCCAATCTATCTTTCCTTTTCAGTGTGCGCTTTGATTTGACAGCACAGCCGTTAACCACGCCCCCTTTTTTTCGTTGAATCTCTCTAGCTAGCACAGTGTTGTCAGATACATTTGTACAACTTACTCTGATAACTTGCATCTTATTCTGGCAAGTTATACAACAGAAAAAGTGCGCTTTTTCCAATGCACAGGAGTTGTAGAACAAGTTGTGGTAACGAGGCCGTTCGGTTATACAACCAGTTGAGAAACACGTTTATCTGACAAAGTGTGTTGCTTGGGTTATTTTCCAAAATTCTAAACAGTCTTTCCCCACCTGAAATTTTGTTGTATTTTACTAACAAAGCCATCTTTTCAAGAGAACTTTGCTTGCAAAAGGCGTCAAAACAAAGGTAAACGCAAATCTTCTGAAGATTTAGTCGTTACTTCGGTGAGGCGTTTGAACGCTAAATCGGCTAACGGAAACAGAAAAAGAAAACAACCTCTTCTGAGGTCTGATTCTGATTCTGAATGTTAGGTCAATCCTCCAATTCCATTGGCTAACAGTTTCGGTGTTTTATCCGAAACTGTTGACAAGGATCCTTCTCCTCGTACTGAGCCTTCTGATATCGAGAAACAAGTAAAGGCTCCGCCAATTGTAGTGACTTCCGTCTCCGATTTGGCCAGCTTTCGAACGCAACTAAAGAATTGCAAGGAAACTTGCAATTTGAAAGTTTCGTTCCAGCTTGGTCGAAGAGGAGAATGCCACTTGTTGTCGAAATTTTTACAAGATCACTAAACTTTTGTTGGTTATTTGAAAACCCACAAACACAATTTCTACACGTATGAGACCAAGAATGCTCGTCCATTCAAAATTGTCTTAAAAGGTCTCTCCAAAGGCTTGTCGGTGGATGAGATCAAAAACGAACTTAAGGTTGCTTGGCTTTGTCCCTTCCCAAGTAATTACTTACTTTACTTTATCAGCAACAGGTCTATTGACCCAACGCTGCACTAATCGAAGATTCCCAGGATGCTCGATCTTGGGCCGCTCGTCTCCAGTCGCCCACAATGTTGGCCGCTCTTGCATCTTCGTCGACTGCACACAGCCAACGCGTACGATGCCTTCCACGAAGCCGACGACCCCGTCCAGGTTCGCTGCTGAATATCGTTTTAGCCGCTCGCTCGTCCGACATTCTGGCTACATGTCCAGCCCACTTCAGCCTGTCGTGCATGATGACTTTTACGATATCAGCATGTTTGTAGTCTTGGTACAACTCGAGGTTCATGTGCATGCGCCACCGCACTATGGGGTATTTCCATATAAGCGAGCGGCCAAAAATATTTTTTTGCTTTTTGGTGACTTTTTTGTGTTGTTTTTACTTAGTATAATGAAAACAAATGAAATTTGATATTTTTTCAAAAAAAAGTTTAATTTTCGATTTTTTCATAGATTTGAGGCCACATGCATTAAAGTGGTGAATTTTAATATTCTTGCTCTGTCTATTTGATGCACGGAATGGCGGTTTATGCTATGTTAAAGTTTCTGATTTACGTTCAATCTCCCTTCCCTTTTTCTTGAGTTAAAATCCACCTCTCTTTGAAGACCCCCCCCCCCTCCTCTCCCTCCAATTAAAATTTGATTTTTGCGGTGTTTTAGAATTATAGACGGTTTATTTTATGGAACATTGTATGGACTCTCGTCCACGTTTTTGGTTGATCCACTTGCAAAACTCACGTTTTCCACGATAAATTCTTCTAAATCAAAATCACTATGTAACCGATTGTCGTTAGATTACTTAAAATATGAACTTCTTCTATGGGCTTTTGCATACCTCGTTTTGAAGCTACAGAACAACGTGCGTAGTTTTTCCTCTGAGTTGATGTGATGGTTCTGCAATGTTGTAATTCTTACAAATATACTCGAAAGCAGTTCTCACGTTTTCAGAATAGTGCTTCGTTATATCGTACAGGGACACTACGGTATTATTATCCATACTTTCAAAAGAACACAACAACGAACTGATACGAATATTCGACGAATCGTTTCTGTAAAATACTTAGAATAGGAATTTATAATTTTATTAAACGTTTTAGGGGACCAACAAAGTCATGAATATCAAATCAATTTCAAAACATACATAGCAGGTACGTCATTTCTGCCTCCGCAGGTAAATAATGTGATTTTAACCAAGCGTATACGCGAAATCATTAATTTCCTTGCATGAATCAAAATGTTCAAAATGGCATAACTCAAAAAGTGCACATAAGTGCACTTTGAAATTTGGAGACAAGTTAGGACATGGTTCAGATCGCACAAATGCACACAAAAAAAGTACTCCATTAACAAAGTTGAAAAAAACTAAATTTTGAAAAAAAAATCCATCTTCTTTTTTATTTTTTTTTTGCCTGTAAAAGTGTGTTTTGTAAAATATTATTGAAAAGTTGAATCAATTACCTTTCTGAATATATATAATGATGCAGGAAAAAATACATAAACAGCTACACAGTACAACTATGAAAAATAATCATTTTTTTTTTGTCAAAAAACATGTTTTTTCTTACCATTTTCGCCTTTGAAGGTCTGCAATTCAGTGAATTTTGAACCTACAACTTTCAAACTCCGGATTTTTGCCTTTCTTACTAAATTCTTAGTTAGATGTTATTTTCGAAAAAAATACCAAAAAAATAATTAGAGTATGTCGGTTTTTCGATTTATGGCCGCCTGAAACCCCATAGTGCACCGGTCTCCTACTTGCTTGCCGCCGAAGATAGAACGCAGGATTCTCCGCTCGAAGACCCCAAGTGCTCTCTGGTCAGCCTCCTTTAGCGTCCTTTCGAGCTAGTTTTTATTTAGTTGTTGTTTAGCTAGTTTTTATTTAGTGTATATTTTATAGTTTATCCCGACGCGAATATTTAGTTGAGATCAAATCTTAGACAGCCGGCTGCGGAAAGATAGGATATATGTAGCTAAAATCAGCACTCAAATATAAATCTAATCTAATCTAATCGAACACAAGCGCAGCCAGTCCGAAGAAAGCATCCTGGAAGAACTTGCGGTTAGGTTACGCCCCAAGTCCTTTCTAAAATCAGCACTCAAATATATATACAGTGGACTCTCTGGCTGTCGATCTTTCCGATATCAATATTGCTCCAGCTGTCAATAAATTTTTCAGTCCCTTCAAATAGATTGCTTTGATTTTCCGTTCTATAATTTGATGAATTTGATAACTCCCGCTCTCGACGGTCCCTTCAATATTGACAACGAGAGAGTCCACTGTATATATATTTTTCCGTACTCCATCGTGGCACCCTGGGCATCATCGGGCACCTTCAGGCACAAGCTCGGGCACCTTTCACAATTGGAAAAGTAAATTCAAAATATCAAAGTAATCAAGATTCTGTCACAAACACTTTAAATTTTCACAAACATTTGTTTCATGTTGCAAGTGCATTTTGTTCAATAAAATTAATTTGGAAGCTAAAAAAATGGATTTTGTCGTGAAGTATTTTGTTGACTTCTGAGATCAGGTGTAATGAAAACATTGATTCTTCAACAGAGAAATTCTTTACAAAAAATCTTGGATAAATTGCTAATTTGAACATTCAGTTCATAAACCAAGTTGATAT